>NW_025899801.1:0-71300 GCF_022539505.1 Lolium rigidum
AACCCATATCGTCGGGTTAGGCCCATGGGCGACGAAAAATACCCCTTAGCGGACGATTTTGAGACGTTGTCTATCAGAACTTTTCTTGTAGTGCACTACACCAAATCCAATCATCACATGAGATGATGTAGTTTCAATGGCGAACATCAACATGTTTATCATATCATCTATATGATTCATGAGGTGGTGCGGCTCAATTGGTGTGCCCATCCCCTCCCTCTCCCCTCATTATATAGGTGGAACCCCCTAGGGTTTGCCCAAAATCCGAATAAGAGTCCAACTCAAAACCTTCCATATTGGTGAAACCTAGGGGAAGTGGGATTGCTCCCTTTCCTTCCCCTATGGCCGGCCAAGGTGGTGGAGTCCACCATGGACTCCACCTTCCCCTTTGGTCGGCCGGCTAGGGTTGGTGGAGTCCATCCGGGACTCCAACATCCATGGTGATTTCTTCCGGAAGGTTCTAGAACATTCTAGCGCCTTCCATAAATGCACCAGATCCTTTACAAACTTGGAAAGTGACTTCCTATATATGAATCTTATTCTCCGGACCATTCTGGAACTCCTCGTGATGTCCTGGATCCCATCCGAGACTCTGAACAACATTCGAACTCCATTCCATATTCCATATCTACTTAAAACGACATCAAACCTTAAGTGTGTCACCCTACGGTTCGAGAACTATGCAGACATGATCGAGACTCCTCTCCGATCAATAACTAATAACGGGACCTGGAGATCCATAATAGCTCCCACATATTCAAAGATGACTTCGTGATCGAAAGAACCATTCACATAAAATAACAATTCCCTTTGTCTCGCGATATTTTACTTATCCGAAGTTTGATCATGGGTATCTCCATACCTAGTTCAACCTCATTACTGATAAGTACTCTTTACTCGTACCGTGATATGATATCCCTTGTGAACCAGTCACATGCTTGCAAGCTAATTGGATGTCATTTCACCGAGAGGGTCCAGAGTATATCTATCCGTCATTAGGATGGACAAATCCCACTATTGATACAAGTGCCTCAACCCTATACTTTCTGAACACTTAATGCCACCTTTATAACAACCCATTTACGCATTAGTGTTTGGTGTCATCAAAGCATCCATCCGGTGTAGGTGATTAACATGATCTCATGGTCGAAGGATTAAGTTACTATGCATATTAATGCTTGAAGCACAAAGAACTAAATGACTTGATCATATGCTATGCTTACTATAGGTGTATGTCCATCATATCATTCACCTAATGATATAATCTTGTTATTAATAACATTCAATGTTCATGATCAGGAAACCATGATCATCTATTAATCAACAAGCTAGTTTAACAAGAGGCTTACTAGGGACTCCGTTATGTTTACAAAACACACAAGTATTAATGTTTCCGGTTAATACAATTATAGAATGGGATGTAAACATTTATCATGAACACTAAGATATAACAATAAACACTTTTCTTATTGCCTCTTGGGCATATCTCCAACAGGGTGAACTAGAACAACGAGACATTAATTATATGCCAAGTTCTCTTCGGAAACAGTCGTCCGCCACAAGTTTGATTGTTTTGCGTTATGTGTGTCCGATGGCGTGAAAGATTCTATAAGGGTCATGTGATACTAGAGAGTGATGCACGTCTCGATTTTTCAGCTCCTATTTTAGGCGGGGCCCTTTTTGTCGAGTAGCTAGGTATCACCGGTGCCACGCCAAGTCTTCATAACGGTGTATCTTGTTAAAGAGGTGGTGCGTAGGTCGTGTTAAATTGTATGTGTCATCTGCCTAAGTTTGTTAAGAACCACTAGCACCACATTTGGGACCAATTTACAAATAGGTCAAGATAATCGTACAAAACTCAAGTATGTAAATGCCGCTTTAGATCTAGCACACCATGAACTTTGAAAAAATGTCTTCTAAACACTGGCCGGTCCTGCAGAGCAACGAGGCATAGGGGCAACCTTGCCTGGTGCCATTCTTCGTCCTGGCAACAGACGGGCGGGAAAGACCTAAATGAAGAGTGGACCACACTCTTCTTTGGTTCAGCTTTGGCTACGCACGTGGACCGAAAGATCTTAGTTGTCATGGACTCGACAAGTATGTAGAGATCTTAGAGCGACAGTCAAGCTCGTATCGCGGAACTAGAACATTTCTTTGATTGATAGGTTGATTGAGGTTCTTTTCACCTTTCCCTCACGTTACTTGTATGCTATCAGTCATTGAAGAATACTTAGTCTTAGAGGGTGGTCCCCTTTTCTTATCTCCTTTCCTTGATGAAATTGCTAAATATCAATTGATCAAGACGATTTTACTCATGTGTTTCTATCGTTGTGCTGTTCTACCCACAGCTTATCGATAATGAATTCCTTTCATTTCCTAGATCTCTTGTTTTTAGAAAACGAAAAGCAAGTAGAAAAGATAGGTGTAAAGCCTCCGATTCTCCTTTCGAGAACTTAAATGCAAAGATAAGGCGAAAAGCCTTTGCTTCTTCTTTCGATTGGATAGAAGCTCATACTCGACTTCAACAACAGGTTTGGTGTTGAGATCCCATGCTCCTACGCCGGGTTGATTGATGTGTCAAAGACTAATGCTCCTTCTAAGGTTGATAAAGGTAAAGCAGTGGCCAAAGAACCCACTACATCTAAGCCCAAGTCCAAACAAAACTAGACCCAAGAATGCTGGAATGGTTCAATCTTTTCGATTCTACCTAGACATGGCTCAAAACGAAGGGGTTAGGACAAGTGTTCTTAAAACAAACTCTCATTGCACACTTCAGAGCACGGTCCTTCGTTAGCTCTTTAAGTATAAGAATATAAGTATATCTGCTTGTTCGGCTACTGCTGACCTACCTCAAAATGTCGACCTTACGGCTGGCCTTGGTGTTGGGAGCTCCATTGGGAGATCAGGAGTGAGGGGGAAGGGAGCGAGGCGAAAAGGGTTGGAAGTGATTGTGAGAGCGACATAAAGAGGGGAATTTATAGGCCAAACGGGTGGGCTTCCAATTTTTGTAACAAATGACAATTCACATAGAAGTTTCCAATGAACGGGACATTGGCAAAGAGCGTATATTTGGTACTAGTGACGAGTGAGGATGACCGTAATATCTCTACTATTAAGAGCAAACTGGTGAATGCCTGGTGTCCTATTTTCAGGATGGACAATAATACCCCCGACGTCACAAAGAAAACGCAACTAACAAAACAACCCATCCACGCCATTAGGCCTAGCTGTTCAAAATTTCAAATGGCACAACAAACCAGCTCTACGGTTCTCAACTTCACGCACTAGTATTACATAATTTTCTCAACAAAATGGCCCTACTCTCAACTTGACGCACCAGTCCTACACATTCTCAACAACATTTCAAAAAACGTCCGGATCCTATTGTTTCTCAACAACTAAGAGGCATTTAGCTGTTCGTCCGGATCCTATTGTTTCTCAACAACATTTCAAAAAAGCATCCCGCTAGCTCGCTACTTTTTTTTGCACAACTAACAGCAAACATGCGTTCCGGATGTTTCACAACAACATTTAAAAAACAACCCGCTGACTAGGCGTAGCAAAGACCCTAACATAACACTGACCAAAGTCTGATGCCGGTCATCGTCTTCATCGCCTTCTCCAAAGACGCTGCCGGCCACCGTCTTCACCAGGAGAACACTCACAACCATAGTATTCATCGAGCAAGGGGACCTTGGCCACCACTGCCTCGCATCAGGAGCCATCACTATAACCTCGATTGTCTTCATCGCCCTGACCAAAGTCGCTGCTGGCCACCGTCTTCGTCACTCACGGCCATCATCTTCATCAAAGCAAGGAGAACTTCCTCGCATCGGTTCCGTCTTATACAGTTAGGTTCCTCGTCATCTCCACAATTTTAATCCATTTTCACAATTTTAATCCATCCGCAATCAAAATATAAAGCACACCTTGGCTGGTGATGTACACTGCAACATTGAACTCCTCAGCATCTGAGCCAGTTTTTTGCTGTAGTTCCAGAAATTCAAAGGATACAATGTTTTTGTTACACATACTTAAGTATCTGGCTAATGAAGTTGAAGACAATATTCCTGAGATCGTGCGTGAATACCTTAGACGCGTCAACGGACCATGGCTTTAATAAATAGTGCATTCAGTGATTTCTCTTCTACAAAAAGAATTGTGCGAGGTGGATCTTTAAATAAGTATTATATATTTATTTTATGTATTTTAATATTTGCATGCATTATTTACACGTTTATGCATTTGACACTACGTTAAAGGGCCGTGGCGAAGCACATGCATTCTACTAGTGGATGGTAATGTGCAGTGTATTTATTCCCATCTTAGCCCGTGCATCGACCGAGATGCAGCAGCAGCTAGCCGGTGGTATTTACGAACATGGATAGAAATAGTTACCAAAATCATAAACAAGTCGATGCATGCAGGCAACGGATCATTCCTTAAATATATTTAATCCGGGGTTTTGTGGTCATCATTGACAATGAGGGTTATCCTTCGTTCAGTTTGTACTGGTGTTTGGAATGCAATTGAACACTCATGGAAAAGTGTGAATACACGAAAAGGTACATGAGGGTGCTTTGTGTACAAGGAATTCAAATATACAAGGTACATGAGTGGTGACCAAAATGGTGCAATATCTGTTGGAGATATGCTCGAAAGGTAATAATAAAATAGTTATTATCATATCTTTGTGTTTATGATAAAAAATTACATTACATGCTATAATTGTATTAATTGGAACTACATGTGTGTTTTGTAAATAAACCAGAGTCCCTAGTAAGCCTCTTGTTGAACAAGCTTGTTGATTAATTGATGATCAAGGTTTCATGATCATGAACATTGGATGTTGTTAATAACAAGATCATATCATTAGGATAATGATATGATGGACACACACTAGTAGAAAATGGGCATCCGTCTAAGCATTTAGTACCGGTTCCCTTATGAATCGGTAGTAAAGGGTGCATTAATACCGGTTCCCTTACCCAGGCGGCCGAGGAACATCAATGCCGGTTCGTTGAGAGCCTTTTGTACCAGTTCGTGTTACGAACCGGTACGAAAGGGTTTCAGTCCAATTTTGAGACGGAGGTGGGGCCAGAGCTGAACCTTTAGTACCGGTTCATCTGAAGAACCGGTACTAAAGGGTCCCTGCCCTATTTCTTCAGCCCGATCGGCCTGCATCTCATTTCCCCTTCTCCTTCTCCTCTCTCACATTTCCAAATATTTTGCACCTCTCACACTCCAACAAATCTCCATTTTTCTCCACCATTTTATCAAGATTGACGGCACCCATCTATCAAAGGGTTAGCAACATCATCCTTTCTTCCGGTGTCCCTAATTTAGCTCATTTCTTTGCTAGTTTAACTCGTATTATTTTTGTAGTGCTAGCAAGGTGTTCGATGAAATGCCTAAGTTAGGGATTTCATTCTTTTTATATGCAATTTGAGCTCAAATTAAAGTACCGGTTCTGTGTTGACTTTATTCCTGACCTTAAGCCGACCGGTGTTCCTGAATCGCGCTATGAGGGAAGACTGCGTGGAAAAGGCACGCTAGGACAGAAAGCAACAATGTGTATGGACGGACATTCTTTCACTCAAGCACACTACACAGTTCTACATAATTCCAGCTTGTTGGCTCCGTACATAGTGGAACACAAGAATATTTTACGCTCTGAATACCAGGAGCAACGTGAAGATTGGATTGATGGAGAACACATGAAGACTTTCAGTGGTTGGTTGCAAACACGTCTCATGAATGTCACTGATGAAGAACAGCTATACTTGTTGGCCAAGCAACCATCTTCGACTATATCGACTTTTCAAGGGTACGAGATAAATGGGAATACATTTTACATGTTCGCCCAAGATAAAATGAGCACCAACCAAAATAGTGGTGTCCGCTTTGATGCAGCAGAGGACAATGGGAAGAAGGTCACATATTATGGGTACATATAGAAGATATGTGAACTTGACTATGGACCTAATTTCAAGGTCCCTTTGTTCCGGTTCAAATGGTTCAACCTGAAAGACAGAGTACAGGTAGACCCGCAGTACGGAATGACTACAGTGGATCTCAAGAATCTAGGGTACAACACTGAACCATTCGTCCTAGCTAGTGAAGTGGCTCGGGTTTTTTATGTGAAGGAAATGTCTACCAAATCGAAAAAAAAGAAAAGAAATGCAAGAGGACACATCATACGATGAGCCAAAGCGCCACATAGTTCTTTCAGGACAAAGAAACATCATGGGAGTAGAGGAAAAGAAAGACATGTCAGAAGATTATAATGAGTTTGATGATACTCCACCATTCAAGGTGAAAACTGACCCAAGCATCATGTTAAATAATGAAGATTGTCCATGGTTGCGTCGCAATCAGAAGAAAGGGAAACACACGAAGAAAACTCAGAAGACTAGATAGGGATCATAACTTGTGTATCTCAATATGGAAATCACTTTCCCATTTATGTTTGTGTAATGATGTCACTGTATGTAAGATATTAAAAATGGAGATGGTTGGCTTGTTTTACTAGTTAATTAGCTTTCATGGGCTTGCAGGGCAATTTTTCAGTGGCGGAGCTTCCGAAGATGCCGTAGGGAGTGAGCACGAACGACATCTTCGAGAAGCTCCACCACGGGAGATTTCCCAACCCTTTCCCCAACACTATTAGAGGAGATGGAGTCTTTCACGGGCTTGCAGGGAACTTTTTTCCGAGGTGGAGCTTCCGAAGATGCCGTAGGGTGTGTGCACCAACGACATCTTCGAGAAGCTCCGCCACGGGAGATTTCCCAACCCTTTCCCCAACAATGTTAGAGGAGATGGAGTCTTTAACGGGCTTGCAGGAAAAAAATTCTGAGGCGGAACTTCCGAAGATGCCGTAGGGCGTGTGCACCAATGACATCTTCGAGAAGTTCCGCCACGGGAGATTTCCCAACCCTTTCCCCAACACTGTTAGAGGACATGGAGTCTTTCACGGGCTTGCAGGGAAAATTTTCTGAGGCGGAACTTCCGAAGATGCCGTAGGGCGTGTGCACCAACGACATCTTCGAGAAGTTCCACCACGGGAGATTTCCCAACCCTTTCCTCCATCCATGGGGATGAAACTCTCTCTACCTATGTTGGCTTGTTGAGCTGCTTGCTATGGCGCATCGATGCTCCTTTTATAGGCACGACACCGCTTCTACTTTGTCTTGTTCCTCCGACAGGGCGTCATGCGCTACATGCTTTATCTCATCGAGCAGTGCGTCCAGCGATGCGTTCTTGTCCTGACGACAGCTTTAGTCTTGGTTGCACCCACCAGCCGGGACTAAAGGTTACCCACGCGTCCTTATCCCACCGACAGTTTTGTTAGATTACACAAAAACCACCTTTAGTCCCGGTTGTACCCAACAGCCGGGACTAATGGTTACCCACCACCCTCCAGATAAGGCCCTCCCAGATAAGCCTCCCCTAGATAAGGCCCCCCATCTTTTGTCCCGGTTTGAGCCCCCACCCGGGATGAAAGTTTCCCGCCCCACTGTGTTCCCGCCTACTTTCTTCCCGCGCTTTCCACCGCTTCCTGCCTCCGTCTTCCCGCCATTTTTCACTATATATATATATATATATATATATATATATATATATGTAGGCTTGGCCTCCATTTACATATCACATCTAGACTCATATCTGCAAACCTCATCACTCTCTCCCATGGCTTCCATCGTATCTCTAACCCCCCAGGAGGCGGAGGTGCTTTGCGCCTCAAACTACCCCTGCCCGCCGGGCTACCGCGTCCCGACCGGCTGGTTGCTGAGCGTCCCTCCTGTCCCTCTAGGTGTGGCGCGCCAGATGGCCATCACGAACCACTACTACTTCGAGCTCACGCCAGAGCAGCGGAGGAATCTCCAGTGGCACCCCGACTACAGCCCGACTTGGGATGGCTTCTTCATCAATCGGCGTGAGAGTGTGCCTGCCAGGCACGAAGAGGACGGCCCGCCTTGTTCGAACTTCAACGAGGCCGGCCGTCGGCTGTGGTGGCGCGGTCGGACTCTCCAGAGCGCCATGGCCTACCGTGGCTCCCGCCTCCGCTACCCTCAATCCCAGCCCACGCATGCTCACCCGCCGAGGTTCGACTACCGCGACCCCGATGCCAGCGACGACGACGTCGGCGACTACGACGACTACAGTGGCGACGTTTATAGGGCTAGGCTCGAGTATGAGTGAATGACCCCAACATTCGAATCTAGCCATGTATCTTAATTTTCAGTTGAGCTCTGTACTTCAATTCCAGTTCAATCGTAATAATTTTTATTCCCGTCCATTATTTCCCGCCCTTTTCCTCCCACGCAGCATCGAGGCGGGAAAAATAAAAAGAAATAGAAAATAAAAAGACACATAAAAGGAAAAGCAAAGAAATAGAAATAGAAATAGAAAAGAAAAAGAAACAAAAAAAGAAAATAAATAGAAATAGAAATAGAAAAGAAACAGAAAAAGAAATAGAAATAGAAAAAGAAATATAAAAGAAAAAGAAATACAAATACAAAAAGAAATACAAAAGAAAAATAAAAAGAAATAGAAATAGAAATCGAAAAATAAATAGAAAAAGAAAATAAATAGAAAAAGAAATAGAAATAGAAGTAGAAATAGAAAATAATAGAAAAGAAAAGAAAAGAAAAGAAACAGAAAATAAATAGAAAAATAAATAGAAAAGAAAAAGAAACAGAAACAGAATAAGTAGAAAAGAAAAAGAAAAAGAAACAAAAAAAAACAGAAAAGAAAAAGAAACAGAAAAGAAATAGAAATAGAAAAGAAAAAGAAACAGGAAATTGACCTTTGGTACCGGTTCCACCCACCAACCGGTACCAAAGGCCTTTGGTACCGGTTGGTGGGTGGAACCGGTACCAAAGGTCCCCGCCACTGGATTTCATCCCTAAACCACGACAAAACGGCTAAGTTCTTCAGCCAGCACCAGAGACACTCGCTCGCGCCTCCGCCGCCACGCCGCCGTCCGCAGCCAAGATGCCCGCTTTCGTCCACTCTCCAGCACAGGTTAGTCCCGCTCCTCCCCTTCTTTCTCTCCCTGCTCGGGCACGCGCCGGCAGTGTCCGGCATTGACGCCGCCGACACCGGCTACGCGGCCTCGCCACGCCGCCTCGCCGACGACGCCAAGCCGCGCTCCAGAGCTTCATCGACACCCCTTAGGGTGTTCGAAAAAATGCCGCAGACGCACACGCCGCCTCGCTCGTGCCGCAGCCCCGCCGATGTGCTCCTTGCATGCCACCAACACCGACGCGGCGGTGTTGGCGAGGCTACCCCCGTGCCAGGCATGCACGTGGTGCACGCCGGCGAGCTTGGATGCGGCACCCACCACGCCGGCCAGGATGGCGAAGACGATGAAGTAGAAGGTGGCACCGTTGCCTCGCTCGTGCCGCATCCTCGCTCGCGCCGCAGCCTCCGCACACGCGCAGCCGCCATCCGTGGTACCCGCCGATGTGCTCATTGCACGCCACCAGCGCCGACACGGTGGTGTTGGCGAGGCTGCCCCCATGCCAGGCGCGCACGTGGTGCACGCCGGCGAGCTTGGAGGCGGCGCCCACCACGCCGGCCAGGATGGCGAAGACGAGGTACTAGAAGGTGGCGCCATTGCCAGTGACCCCTGGTTGGTGGTGACGATGATGAAGTGGTTCAGGTTCCAACTCGTGAACCCGATGACTTTGATTGATTAGCTACTGGAGAGAAGTACTAGGTTTGGGTGCGAGAAAAAAAGGCAGCGAGAGATCACGAGGAGGCGGTCGTGGAGGCAGGGCGCGCATCACCGCCGGAGAGGAGAAGAGAGAGGTGGTTGGGTATGTCGTGGGGTAGATCGCGAGGTCGGTCCGCGACAGGAGGATCCGGGGAGCCGAGATTTCTGCAGGTCGATGGGCGCCACCCTCAGCACCCCGGCGATGTCGTGGAGAGTCTTGTCCTAAGTATATATGTGAAAGGCCTCGCACACTCTCTTAATCTTGTGTGTGGTTATTACTTTCTTCACTTGAATTGTTATCCATCTAGCAATCTGTTATGATCATGACATGATGAATCAGATAATTGCACTTAATTTTGTAGTGACATTGAGCTATGGAGGACGGCACCTTCATCCGAGACGAGGAGCAAGAAGAAATGGTGCAGAAAATGATATATGAGAGTGCCCGTGGACCGGAACCTGATGGAGAACTCGATGGAGATGACGATGATTTCGGCTCACAATTTCTGAACGATGTTGGTGAGGGACTTGATTCTGAAGAAAGAAGAGACAACGAAGTGTCCTTAACAAACTCCGGTGAGGTGTATATTTATATATCAAGGATATGTTAATCACTAGATGCATTGATTTATTTGTATTGCATTTATTAATGAATCTTTTTTGTTTTAGCCTTCTGGATCATCGAGCAAATCTGTTAAAAAGCAACGAGGCCTGACGCAACGTCTAAAGGGCGAGTGTAGGTTAGCCCTCACCACATTTAAGGATAGTGGTGAACCGGTGGATCTCAAAGAGCACCTGCTGTAAATTTATAAATCAAGCTGGAGTTCTTGTTAGGGACCATGTACCGATCAACATTGTTGAGTGGATAAGCCGAAGAACGCGGGGGCTGAAGCTAGTTATGTCAATGATACTCTAAAACTTTTTCTTTGGGACAGACTACTGACACACTTCAGCCTACCGGAAGACATGACGGAAGGCCAGAAGAAGAAAGTCAAGGAATGGACTCTTAAGAAGATGGCCACACAATTTCAGACCTGGAAGAAAAATTTATGGGCTAGATATGAAGATGAAGATCCAGTATTCACTAAAGTCTAGTGAAGATAAAAGATCACTTGCCCGCATTTAAGAGGTATAACAAATCGTCTACTGCTGTGTCCCGATCAGTCAGAAATACCAAAAATTCTTCAAAGAAGAAACATTTCCATCATTTGGGGTCAGGTGGCTACAAGACAGCCATTCCGAAGTGGAGAGCATTTGAAGCTAAACTGATGGAGGCATGAACCACTCCATAGACATGGGACTGGCCCGACCGATCCAAGTTCTGGTTGTTCGCGCATGGGGCAGGGTTGGACCCAAAGACAGGGCAGATGGTTGCAAAGGGAAAATGGAAGAAAAATTTGAAGCAATCACGACGCAGCTTATAGATGCAATTGAAAAAGTTAGAAAGGGAGAGTACATTCCCGATAGAGAGAATGACGAGCTGACACTCGCTCTGGGGAATCCTGAACACGTTGGACGGATACGAGCCCTCCCAGGTGTCACCATGAAGGAAGCATGGCCGGAGTGCGCTGACACTTATAGAAGCCGTTCGAGAAAGAAGAAGTATGAGTCGGACAGGTTAACGGAATTGATAAATAGGGTGGAGGTGCTTGAGAAAAATCAGAGGGCACCTGATCAGCCGTTGTTTCTACAAGATCCTCAAGTCGATGCCGCCCCATCTCAGCGAAGAAGCAGTGTGGGTTCCTCACATCTTGAATGTGGAGGAAGCTACCCCATGGATTATGTCACGGAGAAGACAGATTGCGAGCTACATTTGCCAATGAGGAACATGTCCATTAAGGTGGCGGTCGGCTATGTTTACCCAAATCAAGATGGAGCAACGCACCATCATATGCCCATTCCAGCTGGCTGTGCTCGTATCGGGGTGGATGACGTTGTTCTGGGTTATGAAACGGTGGAGCTTGATTTTCCTGGAGGTGACGATGAGAAGACAATGGCTGATGTCAAGCGTGGTTTCACCCTATGGTCCAAGAAATACATCGTCCTTTTTCCAAGGCCACCGACTCCTCCTCGTAGCAGTCCACATGATCAGCAAATTCCACATGAGCAGCAAATTCCACATGAGCATCAATGGCCATCGACTCCTCCTGGTAGCAGTCCACATGAGCAGCAAAGTCCACACCTACCTAAGAGGGACCCCAGCGCGAGTCCACCATCTCGAGATCCTCCACGTAAGACTGCGCCCGTTAAGCGGAATGGTACGCCGCCTAGGAAGAGACCTAGAAAGTAGAAACCACTGCCGCCTATTGAGAAGTTACCTTGGAAAAAACTATCGAGGAATGCATCAAAACCTCTAAGTACGAAGTGGAAAAACATTTTGCTAAGAAAGTGCCAGAGATACCTTTTGAGAAGACTCTAGATCCAGTGAAAGTTGTGCGTACCGTTGAGAATCTTTATGACCCTGTACCATCGCCGCCATCTGACTATAGGCGTTCTATTGATATGTCGCATGACTATATGGTGGAGGTGAAAAAACCCGATCAATTGATGGTCTCGGGTATAAAAAGGAAACAAGTGCACCAGCTCGGAGAACAACCCGTTCAATCGGCCCCCTGTCAAGGTGTTTGACGAGAAGGCCATTGAAAGTTTTCGACAAAACACAACCGATTCCCCCATCGCTGAAGTATCATATAAATTTGTTCAAGGGAAAGATTTGGTCGAGAATATCAGGTCGCTACCAACAAGTATGCATAATTTGCATGTGTGGTATACTAATGCCACAAAGAGAGGGATCGAGGCTATCATGGTGCGAGTTAAGGATGAGCACGACTTTCAAGAATACTCTGTGAGCGTTGACTTCTGTAAACTTTTTCAGTTATACAATCTCTGGGTCCTCGACAAATCTATCACCAGTTGCTATTGTCTGTAAGTGATTTATTAATGTAATTTCAGAAGTCTTTAGCTCAGCTCGTTTATTGTGTGCAAATTATCATCAATTTAATCTTTTGTGCGCTATATTATGCAGATCGAAGAAGCTCGAATGCAAAAGGGGTGAAATCACGAACATTGGGTTCATTGACCCAGATACAATGCATGAAAGAACCACAGAAGATCCCATCTATAACAAGGATACACTGGAGACTTTGCTAAGGTTTTTGAAGCGACGACGTGACAAAAAGATAATACTTTGGCCTTAAAACTTAAGTGATTGTTACTGTCTTATAACATATTCTATTTTTTCTCACCATATGTTAAAATTTTAACTTATGAGTTATATCTACGACACTGCATATTTAAACGTGCGTAGGTTCCACTTTATTCTTATCATCATTAAAATGTACGATGGATATGTTGAAGTCTTTGACTCACTAACCAAATAGCCTATACTATACAAGACGGCTTTTGATATGCTCAAAAAGTAATTTTAATTCCTGTCGGTTTTTTCGTTAATTTCCTAATATCAACAAATTGATAACTCTTTTATGCATTTTCTTTTGTCGGGCAGCGTATGGCAAACATTCATCCAGGAAGATCTGACCGGTGGATGGAAACCAAAGCTGATATGGCGTGCGAACAAAGTAAGTAGTACTACCTAGGTCCACACACCTTTATCATACTTGATTATTGTTTGATTGAATTATATTCTTGTATAGAAATGCGCGAAACAACCGAGATGGGACTAATCTATGTGGATACTACATTTGCGAGTACATCCACAAGATTGTCAGCGAGAGAACGAATAATCAAAGAAATAGAGAGGTACGAAAACAATATTCACAAATTTATTTTGTTACCATAACTTGTGCTGAGATTCAGTCATAATTGTTTGATTGTGATTTGATATATATATACACACACATAGCTCATGTATTCATTTGTATCTCATTCTTTTACAGTTGGCAAGAAAGCGGGACAAGATCTCAATCGAGCACCGGTTCAAAGAAATTGGCGAGGAATTGGCGGGATTTTTCCTTCGGGACATCATACCTAACTTCGCAGAGTACCACTATGAATGAAGATCTAGATGTAATATATAGTTTGACTCGGAGAGTACCACTATGCTACATGTAATAGATAGTATGCCTCGGTGAGTACCACTATGCATGAAGATCGAGCTTCATGCATGTACTACTTAATTTGCGATCTTATGCAATTACATGTGTTACATTATATGCACCAAGTTGATATGCATCACCTTGATCTTCATGTACTACCTAAACCCAAACGCGTTTCTGGTGCATTGACGTGATCCTTGTACAATGAAACGGTCTGATACCCCTAAACCCCTCCTAAAACCCTAAACCCTGAATTCTCTGCCGCGACAGAGATTTATGCACTTTCTCTGCCGCGGTAGCCAACCTTTGGTACCGGTTCGTGTTACAAACCGGTACCAAAGGTCCCTAGCTCTGCGGTCTCCTGGGTGCCCACGTGGAGGCCCCTTTAATACCGGTTCGTAAGGAACCGGTACCAAAGGGGGGGGTTTGTCCCGAATCTTTTGTACCGGTTGCATTTCCGGTACAAAAGGGCCTTTGGAACCGGTATTGATGCCCATATTTCTACTAGTGACACACCCATAGTAAGCATAGCAATCGGATCAAGTCATTAAGTTCATTTTGATGTAGCTCTCAAGTAAATAGTAACTTAAATCCTTCAATCATGAGATCATGTTAATCACTAACACCGGACAATACAATATCATATGATGTAACTCCGAAGTACATAGTATCTGATAATTTTTTTATTTTCTATGCTACGAACCCCTACAATATCATATGATGTAACTCATCACATGTAAGCACCCTAGCATTTTAGCTTGTATACCAGGAAGAACAGACACAAAAAATATAGTTTACATGAACTTAGAGATATAAAATAAGATCAAGTATTGTATCTATCAACCAAAACCCACTTACTAGCCTATTTGAACACCGAGTCTCCCCTTTAGCATGAAGACACCAAAAACTGAAAATAATCACTAAGAAGTGGTAAAAGAACTCATCTTCATTGTCATTTAAACCGAATATTATTCACTATTATGATGGAAATATGTTTCTAAACCTTCTCTTAACCACTACTTTTTGGCATAGATGTGTAAATCTCTTTGGTTATTTATTTTTTATGTGTAAATGACACTTTAAGGAGAAAATCAAATCTAATTAATGAAGGATCACGAGAAGGGATTATCACCGAGTCAACTAGGCCTCCGAGACAATCAACGGGTGATTTCACAGTCACTGGTACCGCATAATCTTCTCTTGGTTTGATTTTCTTCTGTAGAAAATAATTTTAGTGAGTTTTGTATACTTTTATTTATTTATTTGTATTTTATTGAGGATAGAGAGATGTTTTAGGTATTTAGGAATTTTCAAGGATTTATTAATTTAGCAAACTTGCCCTCGCTCCAATAGTCAAAGCATCGCGAGTGGGTTAGGTCGAACCGTCTTGGCTTGGTCGGTTGATCAATCGATAGACCGACAAGACCACTATTTCTCTCTCTCTCTCTCTCTCTCTCTCTCTCTCTATCTCTATCTCTATCCCTCTCTCTCTCTTCTTCTCACCTCTTAATCCTAGGACGCTTGCGGCCCCTATGTCACCCGATGATTGCCACTGTCTCAGGCCACCTCTACCATCCATGTTGGGCACACTCGACCTACCTCCTTCCGCTCTATAGTTCTATCCAATTCGATCTATGGATCCCCTCCTCTCGTAGCTATGCACAACCCCAATTGAAAGCTAGGGTTTCTGTGGTGTTAGCCTCAAAATTGCTCCGATGGTGCCGGCCTTTGATTCATGGTTCCCTGGTGTGCTTTTGGTGGTCGTGGGCACTCTGGTGTGTGCGCTTCCTCTGGTGTTGCTGGCTTAACGCCGGCCTCTTCCCCAATTTGCTGCAGCAATTGTGGCCGCGCGAGCTTTGCCTCTCCATGCAATGGTGGTTGCCTCCGGCCTTAGTATGGTTCTTCTTCATCTCTTCTCCCTCTCTAATCTTCTCCACCATCATTCAATCTCTTGATGTTTAGGTTTAGGGTTTCGATCATTGATGCTTGCAGTATAAGTTCGTTCTAGGGTTCTATTACGTTGATGCTTGATTGGATACTATCAGTGGTCACTGATGTTCTTTAGGTGAGAGTTGGTTAGTCAGATACTTGGGTTTAATCATTTCTTCATTCTGAATTGTCTGGTAGGTTTGACAGTTAACTTTTCGTATAAAATTGTTTCTGCTGCTTGTTTAAATAATAGTTTCAGTGTACAACTTCATTGGTATCCTTGTTATATCTTGAAGAACTTGGGTTTATTGTTGTGATTTATATATAATGTATTAAGTTCATTTAGCTA
Source organism: Lolium rigidum (assembly GCF_022539505.1). Classification (NCBI taxonomy): domain Eukaryota; kingdom Viridiplantae; phylum Streptophyta; class Magnoliopsida; order Poales; family Poaceae; genus Lolium; species Lolium rigidum. The sequence goes on from NW_025899801.1 coordinate 16,055, forward strand.
GTGTATGCATTCTCTTCCTTAAATTTTTTTAAGGAAGAGGATGAGATTGTGCATGATATGGCTTGGTAAACATGTGTGGTGATCAACTGGCTTTGACTGAAGCTTATCTTGGTTTAATCTATGATGTTGTGACTTCAGTTGACCTTCTCTAGTTGCCATGGTTGATCAACAATGATGTATGTGACTATCTTACGCATAGTATAGAGCTTTCATTTGCCACAACTGCTTTATCTGGCCCAAAATGTGGATAGAAACTCTGGGATGTATTTCTATGTGGATTTATACAAGCTTAGCATTCTTGGCTTTTCTGTAATTAAACTGAAAATTTTATCTAGATTATTATTAGGAGTCGTTATCTACTTTTAGTGATCGATGTACTAACCTTGATGCATCTAACTATGTTGTCGTACCTTAATTTCAAGGATGCATAGGTAGAACTTCTGTTGAGTAAGGTTTAGTTCGGTGATATCCTATTCATTTAACAACTTCTAGTAATACTCTCGGACTTTATCCAAATGATGTTAAAATATATTCCCTTTATCTAAACAAATCTTGCTGGTGCAATTTTCAATAGAGATTCATCCCCCTTTCTCGATGATCTCGCCTATAGAAATATCTCAATTTTGTAACCCTTTATTTTTTACCATTACTAAGTGGCATTTCTATTTATGTTTCTCCAAGTCTCAAAATTAAGAAGAAGATTGTAAAGATTTAGATTAGGGTTTTGTTTTATTCTTCAAAAATCTTTTAATTGTAATATTATTTTATTCACTCTATTTTGTAAAGACAATCAAATATTATGTTGATATCAATAAAGATTATTTCTGCTTATTGTATAATGTATTCATTTGTGAACTACCAATATTATCTTGTGTTTCCAATTCAAATATGATTTAAATTTTATAAGTCCAAATTTGAACTTGGTTCAAATTATTCCATCTAAATCATAATATCAACAAAGATCATGTGAAAATCCATCACACTCGACTAGTGACCTAAAACACAGTCACCAATTTAAGAGAGTCTCTGATCTCTTTGTGTTTTGTTTTGAGCACAAAAAAATCCCATATTTTAAATTCACAGGCAACTACCCCTCGTTTGGTCCTAAATATTGGGTTGTTACAAAGACATTGGGAGAGCGTGATGGTTGCATGACCTGGACGATATCTTGCTCTGCCTTTTGATGATTTTCCAACATCTTTTCTTCCTTCTTTTCTAGATCTTCTCCTTCTTCACTACGATGCTCCTTTTCAATTGAAGATGGTTCGGTTATATTTTATTGTTGTTTATACTCATCAATCTCTTTGGCGTGGAATTAATATGGAAACATGTAAGCTCCCTCACATCCGGAAAAATCAAGCATGGTTGTTTCACTTTCACAATGCTCTTGCTCAGTGAAGCTTGTATCTATCGGCTTGACAAACTCGGCGTGGGTGTTGATGCATGTAAAATGCTTATAGTTTATTGATACATATTCCCATATATTTGCATCATATACAATGTTATATCCATGTTTTATATTGATTTTTTGGGGAGTTACTAATTGATGACTGCAAGTACATAGATCAATTGTAGCTAGTTTAGAAATAAGAGTATCGGACCAGCGAGATACTAGTAAAGGTCTTAATGCCCCTTGCTACTACCTATTAAAGATTACTTGTAAAATTTTATCTAATCTCAAAATGTTTTTAGGGGATGGTTGTAATTGGTTGCAATAAAGTAAATAAAGCAGTAAAAGCGTTATAGAAAATGGGTTGAAACTTAATAAGACAAAGTGTACTCAGGGATTATTGGATCTGCCTCTCGCATTAGGATTCATGTTAATCAAGATGAAGTATGATTTTAATCTTATTGTGTGTGAGGAGAGCCCCGTAACAAGATGCGCCCAGAAAGTCATCGGTCATCGCATCTCTAAATAACCACATCAGTTAGTCTTCTAAAAGCCACATATTGACTAGTTCTATTAAGGTATTTACCCTATGGTTATTGTTATGAGCTTGGTGAGTCCCTCTTTATCCCCCTCATCCATGTATTAAAGTGTCGATATGGTAATGTCACTTCTCGCCGTTCACTTTACCACACTTCAAAGTGTAGTTTCCTCTCAAGACCATAAGGTAAGTATTACATGGTGCACAACACATAATATCGAGAGAGAGAACTAACACATATTAATACTTAAAATCATAAATCATCTTAGATTCATCTCATATTCATGCTAGGGTTTCTCCATCTCACCAAGAACTAAAGGAACTACTCACACATGGAAGCAATCAAGAACATCATCAAAATCTTATGGAGGGGATGAAAGGAATGAAATGAATTCGAACACAAATCCACAATAGCAATCAAGATTACAAATATGGTTGGAGGTGAATTCTATTGGTTATGCAGCGATTGATTATGAAGGGATGATGCTTTGTCCTCCGAGGATCCAAGTAACAGCCCAGATGTTGTCTTCTCCAAGGTTCCTTCTCTAGATCTGATCAGAGGTGGTGTTTCTCTGTTTTGCGGAGTTGTGTATCGCAGAGGTCTGTGCCGTCTACGCGAGATGAAAGTATTTGACGAGACGGTGCTCCTGAATCATCGTACGGGCAAACGGTACGGGCGGGATCTCCCCGTACCGATGCCTACTAAACTTACTATAAGTTGTCCTTGCATCCCCTCTTCGCCTGTGTGCCTAATAAACTATGAGAGAGGGAGTAGCATTGAAGTTAGTCCCGGTTTGCTTAATATTATTGCTAAAGAACAATTTGGTGGGAGTGCTAGTGAAGGTGCCTCTATGCATTTACATGAATTTTGTGATATGGTGTGGAAAATGATATTGTTAAACTTAAATTATTCCCATTCTCACTCAGAGGAAAGGCTAAAGAATGACTATTATCATTACCAACTGGTAGCATAAACTCTTGGAATAATCTTAAAGAAGCTTTTATTAAGAAATATTATCCTCCTATTAAAATCTTGCAAAAATAGAAATAACATATTGTCTTTTAAACAAAATGATAATGAACATGTAGTTGTATCTTGGGAAAGAATTAAAATCATAATTAGAATTTTCCCATCACATGGAGTAAATAAATGGACTATTTTACACTCTTTATGTAATGGTTTAAACTACATATCTAGAAGTATGCTAGATTCTTCTGCAGGAGGTGCATTCATGAGTAAATTGTTCCTGAAGAAAAAGCTATCTTAAAAACATGCTACAAAATTATAGTCAATGGCACACTGAAATAACACCTAATTCATCTTTTCGAAATGTCAACTCCATTGAGGAAGCAGATTCCTTGGCTGCTAAAGTTGATACTATACTTGCTTTTATCTCTTAAAAATATTGATAATGTTTCCTTACAAGATCTAGTTGGAAACAATGCTGAAAATGTAGGATAACTCTTATGGTAGGCCACATTATACTCTTATGATCCGTAGGATAACTTTGGTAATAATAGATATGGGAACAACTACAATAACTCTTATTGTAGGCCACCTTATACTCAAAATAATTATTGTAGCCGTCCTTACATCCCATATCCTAATACTATCGAGAGGCTCAGAATGAATGGAAACCTGCCATCATTCCTTTTACTAATGATAACTTGGAAAAGCAACAAGAGCCAAATAAAAACCTTGTTGAACAAGTAGCTAATCATAACATATTGATATAGGAATTAAATAAGTTTAATTCTTCCATAAGTTATGATATTAAAGGTTTTCAACACCAAGCATTGGGTTAGATAAAGCTCTTTCTAAACTAGCGGATAATCAAGCAACTTTATTAAGCATGTCTACAGGAAAACCACCAGGACCACCTGCTGTAGGCATGAATTCTATTATTATTACTGAAAATAAGCCTCCTACTTTGGAGGAGACACATAATGAATTGCTAGAATATACCGAACTTTTTGAACCACTTTTTTTCTACTTGGATCTCTTATGAAAGAACCTACCTTAGAAGTAATAAAGGAGAAAACAATGATAAACAAGTAGAGGAATTTAAAATGCTTAGTGAAGTAAATAGACCTCTTCATGATCTTGATAAATATAGGTTGAATGAACTTATTAATACCTTACAAAAAAAAATTCCAATGACTCTTCTATTAATATTCATCAAGCAGATTTGGATCATACATAGCAGACTATGTCATTAAAGAAAAGATAGCAAGATATGTGATGATCCACAAGTATAGGGGTGTATCGTAGTACTTTTGATAAATAAGAGTGTCGACCCAACGAGGAGCAGAAGGTGTTGACGATCAATTTTGATCAAGGATTCACTGTAAACACTAGCAAACAGGTTTGCATGGGTATTTGGTCTTGCAGATAAATAAAGTACGAGTAAATAAAATGCAGTAATAATAATTTCAGTGAGTGTCCCAATTCTTTTTAGAGCAAAGGACAAACCAGTTGTTGTACTTATGATGATCAAACATTCCTGAGGATACACGGGAATTACGTCAAGTGTTTTCGCTTCACATAGCTGAATAATCTTCAATGGTTTGGTAAGTGTTGTGTGGGTGAACCTATGCTAATGTACTACCCCATACTTGGACTAATACATAATTGTGATTATACCTCTTGCAAGCATCCGCAACTACAAGAAAGTAATTAAGATAAATGTAACCACAGACCTTAAACTTTGAGATCATACACTCCCTCGTGCACCGGTTTCCTAACGGGGTTTGGGTTTCGTCGCTCCTGCAACCCCACAATTAGTAGCCAAATACACAATGCATTCTCCTATGCCCATAAAGGTGAAGTATCATGTAGTCGACATTCACATGACACCATTAGAACAATAGCACCACAACTTAAATATCAAATCATTGCATATTACTCAACATAGTTCCACTACTAACAGCATGACTTCTCCCATGTCCTCAAGAACTAAACAAACTACTCACGAGACATCATATGGATCATAATCAGAGGTGATATAATGATGAATAATGATGTCTATGCACACTCCTTTTCCTGTAGACAGTGTTGGGCCTCCAAGAGCAGAGGTTTGTAGAACAGCAGCAAGTTTTCCCTTAAGTGGATCACCCAAGGTTTATCGAACTCAGGGAGGAAGAGGTCAAAGATATCCCTCTCAAGCAACCCCGCAATCACGATACAAGAAGTCTCTTGTGTCCCCAACACACCTAATACACTTGTCAGATGTATAGGTGCACTAGTTCGGCGAAGAGATAGTGAAATACAGGTGGTATGAATGAATATGAGCAGTAGTAACGGCGCCAGAAAATAGCTTGCTGGCGTGCAGTTGATGGTATTAATACTGCAGGAAGTAAAGATGCAGTAAAACAGTAAATAAACGATGATTGCAGTATTTGGAAACAAGGCCTAGGGATCATACATTCACTAGTGGACACTCTCAACTTTGCAATCATAAAGAAATATAAATAAGCACTTCACTATGCTATTCTGAATTACTCTTTGGCAAGATAACGAACATTAATTTATCATGTAGGCAAACCTTAAAGATGTATTCCCAAGTACTAATAAACACCCCCACGCTGTCACTGTGAGCATTCATAGGAGGTACTAACACACCACAATTTCATAGAGACATCCAACTCAAATCATAACTCAGTGAATAAGTATTCTGTGAAATACAGCCTAAGAGACCCACACGGTGCACACACTGTCACCTTTACACACGTGGGACAAGGTGTCTCCGGAGATCACATAAGTAAAATCCACTTGAATAGCATAACGACATCTAGATTACAAGCTCATCATATGGATCTCAATCATGTAAGGCAGCTCATGAGATTATTGTATTGAAGTACATGGGAGAGAGATTAACCACATAGCTACCGGTACAGTCCTTAGCCTCGATGGAGAACTACTCCCTCCTCATGGGAGACAGCAGCGTTGATGAAGATGGTGGTGGTGTCGATGGAGGATGCCTTCCGGGGGCACTTCCCCGTCCCGGCGGCGTGCCGGAACAGAGACTCCTGTCCCCCGGATCTTGGCTTCGCGATGGCGGCGACTCCGGAAGGTTTCTCGTACCGTGGCTTTTCCGTCTCGATGATTTAGGTCCGGGACCTTTAAATAGGCGAAGAGGCGGCGTCGGAAGGTCGACGGGGCGACGACACCATAAGGCGGCGCGGCCGGCGCCTTGGCCGCGTCGGCCCATCATGCGGGGCCCGTGTGGCCCTCCTCCGGCGACTCTCGGGTGTTCTGGATGCTTCGTGGCATTATAGGAGATCTCGGGCGTTGATTTCGTCCGATTCCGAGAATATTTCTTACTAGGATTTCGGAACCAAAAACAGCGAGAAAACAGAACTGGCCCTTCGGCATCTCGTCAATAGGTTAGTTCCGGAAAACGCATAAATAATGACACATAATGTGTATAAAACATGTAGAGTATCATCAATAATGTGGCATGGAACATAAGAAATTATCGATACGTCGGAGACGTATCATCCAGTAGTCCAAGCTAATTAGGACATAGGTGCGGGCACTATTAGTATACTATGCATGAGGCTTGCAACTTGTAAGATATAATTTACGTGATACATATGCTTTATTACTACCGTTGACAAAATTGTTTCATGTTTTCAAAATAAAAGCTCTAGCACAAATAATGAGCAATCGAATGCTTTCCTCTTTGCAAGGACCTTTCATTAATAATACTTTTATGTTGAGTCAGTTCACCTATTTCTTGCATCCGAGTAACTCAAGAAGCAATACATTCTTAGTAAAGGCATTGAAGCAACATAAGGATGATTGAGTTCCTACATACTTGCATATTGCAACTTGTTATATTACTCTCATGTTGACAATTATCAACATAGAGCATATACATGTTAATAAGTTGAAAGCAACCGCTGAAACTTAATCTTCACTTTAGTGTTTGCTTCTAATACCTTTACTTTGATTTATTGCTTTATGAGTTAACTCTTATGTAAGACTTATTGATGCTTGTCTTGAAAGTACTATTCATGAAAAGTCATTTGCTTTATGATTCATTTGTTTACTCATGTCATTACCATTGTTTTGATCGCATGCATTCATTACATATGTTTACAATAGTATGATCAAGGTTATGATGGCAAGTCACTCTGAAATTATCTGTATTAATCGACTTTCAGGCGGCTCTCGTGACGGACGTTAGCAACTAAGCTAGGTGGATCGTTGATACGTCTCCGACGTATCGATAATTTCTTATGTTCCATGCCACATTATTGATGATATCTACATGTTTTATACACTACTTATATGTCGTATTTATGCATTTTCCGGCACTAACCTATTAACGAGATGCCGAAGAGCCGGTTGCTCGTTTTCTGCTGTTTTTGGTTTCAGAAATCCTAGTAAAGAAATATTCTCGGAATTGGACGAAATCAACGCCCGGGGTCCTATTTTTGCCACGAAGCTTCCGGAAGACCGAGGAGAAGAGGAAGTGGGGCCACGAGGCGCCGCCACAACAGGGCGGCGCGGCCCGGGTCTAGGCCGCGCGGCCCTGGCGTGTGGGGCCCTCGTGTGGCCCCCGCGTTGCCCTTCCGCCTACTTAAAGCCTTCGTCGCGAAACCCCCGATAACGAGAGCCACGATACGGAAAACCTTACCGAGACGCCGCCGCCGCCAATCCCATCTCGGGGGATTCGGAGATCACCTCCGGCACCCTGCCGGAGAGGGGATTCATCTCCCGGAGGACTCTTCACCGCCATGGTCGCCTCCGGAGTGATGAGTGAGTAGTTCACCCCTGGACTATGGGTCCATAGCAGTAGCTAGATGGTTGTCTTCTCCTCATGTGCTTCATTGTCGGATCTTGTGAGCTGCCTAACATGATCAAGATCATCTATCTGTAATTCTATATGTTGTGTTTATCGGGATCCGATGGATAGAGAATACTATGTTATGTTGATTATCAATCTATTACCTATGTGTTGTTTATGATCTTGCATGCTCTTCGTTATTAGTAGAGGCTCTGGCCAAGTTTTTGCTCTTAACTCCAAGAGGGAGTATTTATGCTCGATAGTGGGTTCATGCCTCCATTAAATCTGGGACAGTGACCGAAAGTTCTAAGGTTGTGGATGTGCTGTTGCCACTAGGGATAAAACATTGATGCTATGTCCGAGGATGTAGTTATTGATTACAGTACGCACCATACTTAATGCAATTGTCTGTTGTTTTACAACTTAATACGTCTGGAAGTGGGTTCGGATGATAACTCTCGAAGGTGGACTTTTTAGGCATAGATGCATGCCTGGATAGCGGTCTATGTACTTTGTCGTAATGCCCAATTAAATCTCACAATATTCATCATATCATGTATGTGCATTGTTATGCCCTCTCTATTTGTCAATTGCCCGACTGTAATTTGTTCACCCAACATGCTATTTATCTTATGGGAGAGACACCTCTAGTGAACTGTGGACCCCGGTCCATTCTTTTATACTGAAATACAATCTGCTGCTATGGTTCTTTATTGTTCTTGCAAACAATCATCATCCACACTATACATCTAATCCTTTGTTACAGCAAGCCGGTGAGATTGACAACCTCACTGTTTCGTTGGGGCAAAGTACTTTGGTTGTGTTGTGCAGGTTCCACGTTGGCGCCGGAATCTCTGGTGTTGCGCCGCACTACATCCCGCCGCCATCAACCTTCAACGTGCTTCTTGACTCCTACTGGTTCGATTAAACCTTGGTTTCTTACTGAGAGAAACTTGCCGCTGTGCGCATCACACCTTCCTCTTGGGGTTCCCAACGGACGTGTCAACTACACGCATCAAGCAAATTTCTGGCGCCGTTGCCGGGGAGATCAAGACACGCTGCAAGGGGAGTCTCCACAATCCAATCTCTTTACTTTGTTTTTGTCTTGCTTTATTTTATTTACTACTTTGTTTGCTGCACTTATATCAAAACACAAAAAAAAAATAGTTGCTAGCTTTACTTTATTTACTGTCTTGCACTCTATATCAAAAACACAAAAATCCTCTTCTTTGTGCCCATCCCACACATGTACACCAGGTCTGCCCCACAACTGTAAAAGTTCATCAACTAATGGCCTTAGGTACACATCGATGTCGTTGCCGGGTTGCTTCGGACCTTGGATGAGCACTGACATCATAATGAACTTCCGCTTCATGCACAACCAAGGAGGAAGGTTGTAGATGCATAGAGTCACGGGCCAGGTGCTATGGCTGGAGCTCTGCTCGCCAAAAGGATTCATGTCATCTGTACTTAGACCAAATCTTATGTTCCTTGCGTCAGCTGCAAAATCTTTGAACTCTCTGTCGATCTTTCTCCATTGTGTTCCATCTGCGGGGTGTCTCAACTCCCCATCCGACTTACGGTCCTCTTTGTGCCATCGCAACAACTTGGCATGCTCTTTGTTCCTGAACAGACGTTTCAACCGTGGTATTATAGGAGCATACCACATCACCTTGGCGGGAACCCTCTTCCTGGGTTTCTCGCCCTCAACATCGTCACCAGGGTCATCGCCTCTGATCTTATAACGCAATGCAGTGCATACCGGGCATTCATCCAAATTCTCGTATTCACCGCGGTAGAGGATGCAATCGTTAATGCATGCATGTATCTTCAGAACCTCTAAACCTAGATGGCAGACAACCTTCTTTGCTTCGTACGTACTGGCGGGAAACTCGTTATTCTTTGGAAACATATTCTTCATCATTTTTAGCAAATTTTCAATTCCCGAGTCTGATAGACCTTCCTGTGCCTTTCATTTCAGCAAATCCAGTTGGCAGCCCAGCTTTTTCAGACCATTATCGCGCTGGGCTCAGGTCTTTAGTCGCGGGTCGTCTCCCGAACCGCGACTAAAGACCTCTTTAGTCGTGGTTCCTATATTTTGGGGACTTATGGGGACGGATGGAAGCCTCTTTTTCTACTAGTGATCCAAAGCGACCTGTTCTTTTCAAAGAAAGATGCATCACAGTCACCTGTCGAGATGTATTCTTCTCAGTGAATAATGAGTTACACAAATTCGTAGACGCAACCAAACCGGTGTGTAAACACGTACGAGCAACGGAAACCAGAAGCACGAGTACGTACGTGAAGATATACGTACGAGCACAAGGCCGATTTGGAAACTTCGTCGATCCGTACGTACATTTAGCGTGACTAAACAGGTGACGACGATGACTGGACGAATCGATATTTTTATGTCGCTGACGGTCTTATCGCATCGGTGGCGAGCGGGACGTATAAGCAGATTCCAGTTATGGGGCGGCTACGTATAGGACAAGCAACCATGGCGTATATATATGTCGCACATGCCAGTGCGGGGCATATACGTACGTACTTTTGATCTTTCTAACCACTGGCTAAATTAAGAAAGCTATGCTATGCTATCGTGTAGCTGATACTATATGTAAAGTCTCGAAATTAGTGATCTGGTTCATGACTCGAAGTGTCCAACGGCAGAGCATTTTTTTGGGTTGCATCCGACGTATAGGCGTAGTACTACTTATGCTTAGATGAAAGATAGTGAGACCCAAGTAGGTTAAAGTACTTTCTATACTAGCTATCAATTGGTTCTTTTGCTTCGTGTCAAATATTAGTCGATGACTCATTTCTTTTATTTTCCTGCAAATATATACATGGTGTTAGTCGTTTGTAAACAAGTACGCAAGAACCTGAAGCTCAAGGACATAGGGTTCGGTCTCCCATGCCAATGACGCCATCTGTTCAGTGGCCTTGGGACCTTGAAGATGTGGCGGATCATGGCTCTCGCCGGCGGGAGGATTTCCTTTTTTTTGTTTTTTGTATTATCCTTCGAGATGGTGAGATGGCCGCTACATCTTAAAGTAAGAACAAGATCATTATGCTCTATCCTCGCTCTGGTGGCACGTCTAGCACTAGAAGAGAGTGGGTGAAGTTGTGTGTCCCGTGATCTGCTCGGATATAGTCGGTTTTCACATTCGTTGGTGTAGTTTTAGGTCCGGTTCGTCCCGGTGTAGTTTTAGGTCCGGCTCGTCCAATCTATGGGTCTCATCTTTATCGATGGTTGCTGCTCCGATGCACTGATTCTTTGGGACTGTAGCACACCGATTTCCCATTTGTGTACTACAATAAGTTCTACTACGAAAAGGTTTGTTCGACTCTGATGATAGAGTGGCGAGGATGGCATCACGCCGTCGGCTCGCTCCAATGTTTGTAGCCGTCGCTATGTGGTCTAAGGACCTATTTGTAATATTAATTTGAATTTTATAGTAATCACTATGGATGGTTACAAATAGACCGGTTAACTTTTTGCAAAAAAATATTGTTCTACGTGTCCATTAATTATATTAAATCTTCACATGAAACTAATTCATAATATTATATAGGAGGTCTCATTCCGAAAGAATTGGCTCGATTTGCTTAATATAATCTGCACAATGCAATCTTTCAAGAATCACTTATTCATGTTCTTCATAGCCAATAATTAGCTATGCTATGCTTGCCATTAGCCCAAGATATATAGATAAAAATGGCCAGAGCTGGCTAAGCAAGGTGGCAAGTCAAACCTACAAAAATGGAGATAATGCCACAAATGGAACCGAGCTATTGGTCAGGATCTTGATTAGACGAACGTTGTCTTCTCTTAGTTGCATATGTGGAGTTGTCAGTCTACAGATCGGCCCTCTCCACATCCATATTCCTTAAACAAACTATTTTCCACCGCTGTTTGTAGAGCCATCGCATCACTTGGTCTGCAAGGTGGTTGAGATATTTGCTTAGTCTTTGTTGCTGCCGCCTCATTCAGCTTCAATTAATTCATTCCGAAAAAGATGGAAATACGCTGACCTGCACCTTCTCTAATGATACATTTAACTATCTACAGCTTGTGGCATTGACATGTACATAGCCTCATGGGGGTGCTCGGCATAATACTGGCTACCACTGGCCCCACCAAAAAGTAGCCAACACATTTTGGAGCCAAGTAGAATAGCTGTCAATCCCACGCCGGCCCCTACGCACAAATGCTAGGTTGGGAGCGCCGACACTTCAACCCACCTAGGATTTCGTCCGCTGGACCACGCGTCCATTCCACACTACCTCCCAATTCGCCTCACACCCTATAGGTTTGTCATCGTTTTCATCGCAACCGCCTCCTCCACTTGCCTCCCACCCGCCCCTTAATCCCCACCACCTCTAGCGCCACAACCACGTCCGGCCATCTCACATCGTGATTCAGCCAGAACAGCTGACGGTGCCGCCGGCTCGAACATCGTCCGTAGGGAGCAATTCGACGGTGCCACCGCGACCACAACTATCGGGCCCTTTTGTGGTGTCCTCATCAACCGCCCCGACTTGCCGGCACAATGCGGCGGACAACCGCATCATTTTTTGCCCCGACTCGCCCACACAACAGGATAGATGGCATCATCTTTTGTTCGCACTGCCCACAAGGTGTTCGGCGTGCTGCCGCAATGGACAGCAACAACTTCAAAGACACAACATCTTTTGTTGTCGAAAGATTAGGCTGATGTCACCGCCAGTAAACAACAATCACCTCTGACCTTGACCAACTTCCTCCCCTTTCAGCATCATATAGTCGCCGACCCTTAGTGTGGTGAATCGAGGGTTGGGAAGACGAAGAATAAGAACCGACATCGTCTTGCCGGCACAATGTTTTTTGACTCTAATTACTTCAAAGACAACGCTACGCATACCGCCAAAGATTTTTGGTGGGGTGCAGGATGAACAAGGAGCTGTTCATGTGGATTGTATTTGGCGTCAGGCAGCATAACACCTACTTCATGTGCAAGAACGACTGCACCAGATTGTGGGGCGTCTCATCAGTTCAGAAGTGCATGGCTGCTCTGCAGCGTCTTGTGTATGGAGCTCCGCCATTGGCAAAAGAGGACTATCTAAGCATGTAAGAGTCCACATGGTTCGAGAGTGTCTACATTCTTTGTTGGGAAGTTGTGGCAGTGTTTGGAACCTGACTTTTTGAGGCCACCAAATGCAGAAGATACAACTCAGATCCTGGCACAAAATGAAACGAGAGAATTTCTTAGGATGCTCGGGAGCATCAATTGCGTGTTGAAATAACCTCCCATTTTCTTCGCAAGGGATGTACAATGGTCATACCGGAGAGTGGATAGCATTTGAAACTTCATTACTACTGGTGGTGGTGATGGTACAAATTTTAGTTAAATTATTGTTTCTAGCAATTTCATCTTCTCTTTCCCACCTAGCATGCAATTTCATCAACATCCTAACATTTTCATCAATTCTAACTTGAATGACATTCAAAGTTTTACTTTCTTTAACATCATGAGGCAACACTTTTAATTTAAGAAATTCAACATCATGAGCAAGACTATCAACTTTAGAAGCAAGATCATCAATTTTGCCAAGCTTTTCCTCAACAGTTTTATTGAAAGCAGTTTGTTTACTAATAAAATCCTTAATCATGACTTCAAGATCAGAGATTGCACTTTTATTGTTGCTGTAGGAATTACCATAAGAATTGCTATAAGAATTACCATTATTAGAAGGATGTGGCCTATAATTGTTGGTACCAAAATTATTTCTATAAGCATTGTTGTGGAAATTGTTGTTTTTAATGAAATTCACATCAACGTGCTCTTCTTGAGCAACCAAAGAAGCTAACGGAATACTATTTGGATCAACATGAGCTTTACCATTAACAAACATAGACATAATAGTATCAATTTTATCACACAATGAGGAGGTTTCTTCAACAGAATTTACCTTCTTACCTTGTGGACCTCTCTCGATGTGCCATTCAGAATAATTTATCATCATATCATCAAGTAGTTTTGTTGCAACTCCCAAAGTAATGGATATAAAGGTACCTCCAGCAGCTGAATCCAGGAGATTTCTTGAAGAAAAATTTAGTCCTGCATAAAAAGTTTGGATGATCATCCAAGTGGTCAGTCCATGAGTGGGACAATTCTTTACCAAAGATTTTATTCTTTCCCAAGCTTGAGAAACATGTTCATTATCAAATTGTCTAAATTTTATTATGTCGCTTCTCAATGATATAATCTTAGCAGGAGGATAATATTTTCCAATAAAAACATCTTTGCATTTAACCCAAGAATCAATACTATTTCTAGGCAAATATAGCAACCAATCTTTAGCTCTTCCTCTCAAAGAGAAAGGAAACAACTTCAGTTTTATAATGTCACCATCTACATCCTTATATTTTTGCATCTCACAAAGTTCAACAAAATTATTAAGGTGAGAAATTGCATCTTCAGTACTAACACCAGAAAATTGCTCTTTCATAACAAGATTTAATAAAACATGTTTAATTTCATAGAAGGCTGCTTCGGGAGCAGGTGGAGTAATAGGTGTACAAATAAAATCATTATTGTTGGTGCTAGTAAAGTCACACAACTTAGTATTTTCAGCAGAACCTATTTTAGCAAAATTAAAACTAAGCAACAAAAATAACATCTATAATAGAAACTACTTTTTTGTGTGTTTTTCATATAATGAAGCAAACAAAACAAAATAAAGTAAACTAAGAAAAACTATAACAAAGTAAAGATATTGGAGATGAGAGACTCCCCTTGCAGAAATCCTCTCTCTCCCCAGCAACGGCGCCAGAAAATCTTGACGGTGCTTGATGGAGCGGTTGGGGAACCCCAAGAGGAAGGTGTGATGAGCACATCGGCAAGTTTTTCCTCAGTAAGAATCCAAGGTTTAATCGACCAGTAGGAGAAAGACGTGACTTCTGAAGGTGTTGCTAGCTGACTATTGGCAGGACGCACTACCGGCGTCAGCAACAACGTGGAACCTGCACACAACACAACCAAAATACTTTGCCCAAACTTACAGTGAGGTTGTCAATCTCACCGGTTTGCTAAACACAAAAGATTAAACGTATCGAGTGAAAAGAGATGTTTGCAGTAATTAAAGAGAACATAGTTTGCAGTAAGTAAACAGAGCAGGATTACAGTGGTTGAATTTATCAGTGTAAGGGAAAAAGACCGGGGTCCACAGTTCACTAGAGGTGTCTCTCCATAAAGATAAATAACATGCTGGGTGAACAAATTACAGCTGGGCAATTAACATAATATCGACCATACATGAGAAGATGATTACTATTAGATTTATTTGGGCATTACAATATAATACATAGACAGCGCCTATGACTAATAATCCACCTTCCGATTATCGTTCGAACCCCTTCCAGTATTAAGTTGCAAGAAATAGATTATCGCATTAAGCAATGTGTGTAAAGTAAACAATAGAATTACCCTTGGATAAAATATTGTTGTTTTCTCCCTAGTTGCAACAACACATCTACAATCTTAGAAGTTATTGTCAATCTTCCAGAAAACTAGAGGCATGAACCTACTATCGAGCATAAAACCCACTTTTGGAGTCACAAGCATCTACTTGGGCAGAGTATCTACTAGCAATGGATAGCATGCAAGATCACACATAACATATGGCAAGAATATATAATCGACCTCAACATAGTATTCAATATTCATCAGATCCCAGCAAACACAACATGTAGCATTACATAAGGTTGATCTTGATCATGTAGGGCAACTCACAAGATCTATACATGAGGCACAAATTGGAGAAGACAACCATCTAGCTACTGCTATGAACCCATAGTCCAGAGATGAACTATTCACGCATCACTTCAGAGGCGGGCATGGTAATGTAGATGCCTCCGGCGATGATTTCCCCCTCCGGTAGGGTGCCGGGAAGAGCTTCAGAACCCTCCTTAGTTAGGGTATGCAATGGACACCACGACGGAACTTTTCGTGGATGGAGGCTCGGGTATTCAGGATTTTCCCGAGATCGTGAATAAATAGGCGGAGGGGCGATGTCCGTACAGGCCAGGGTGGCCCACACCACCCCTAGGCACGGGCCAGGGCTAGGCTGCACCTAGGGCTGGCGTGGCCGCCCTGCTTCCCCCCTTCGACTCCCCTCTGGACCCTGTCTTCGTTATAGAAAAATATTGACTTCGGCTTTTGTTTCGTCCAATTCCGAGATTATTTTCTGTGCAACTTTTCTGAAATACAAAACAACTGAAAACAGGGAACTGGCACTGTGGCATCTTGTTAATAGGTTAGTGCCGGAAAAAATATAAAACTGCAACTAAGCATGAGGAAAACATATATAAATTGCTGTAAAAACAAGCATGTAGCATAAAAAAATTATAGATACGTTTGCGATGTATCAACGCCTTGTGCTATTCCTGTAGTGTATGAAATATAATGCCCAATTATCGAGTGTTTTATATTGCAGCATTCGAGAAATAATTTTTTTTACTCAAGAATCTAGGGCGGATTATATAGTTTTTTCGCCCATTCCCAACAACTTCAAGATTTATACCAGTGGACAAGCAGGCTCCCGCCTACGGGTTCAGAACCAATAATGCTACACTGATCGACGGGAGAATTTCTTATGGACAAAACTTACAAACGTACTACATGGAAATCAATGGTGAAGGTGGATGTGGAAAAATCGGAACAACCAACCCATGCTTACTAATGGAACTGAACCACGTCGTGCCCGTAAGCCTGGTTCGTAGAAAAATTTCGTAGGTGTAGCATTGTTGGTTCCAAACCCCCGGTACAGTTGATCCAATCAACATGAGCCTTCTTATTCATTCTTCGCTGAAAATTCTAGACTTACGGGAACTTTTGTTATGTGACACTCACTGAAGAGCATCAAACAGTGTATCCACTTGGGAACCATAGAAATTTAGTGCATCAGTGCATCTACAACGATGAGCGACTGTTTGTGACCGTGAGGTCAAAAATGCGCTTGCACCTTGTTCCAGCAGGGCAACGCATAGTGACCGGGCTAGAGACGCAAACGCGGCTCAAATATTCGACACATTTGGGTCTCTGTGGACGCTACGTGGTCGCTCCGAGTGTCCTCCTTTTATTACCCGGTCCTGGACGTCAGGGACAGCGAAATCGACCGTGCGGATTTGCTTCCTCTTCCCCTTCTTTGTTGTCCTAGTGCGACACCACCACCCCAACCTCACCCCCGCCGCATCGCCGCAGTACACATCGTCTGCTCGGGCATCACCGCGCCGGAGAACATGATCTGAGTCGGGCTAGTTTATGGGGTGCATCTGTCGCGTGTTTGGGGCCAAACATCTGCCGATTGTGCCACCCATGACATGTTCAGTCCATTGCGCCGGTAGTTTTCTTACTCATGTTTTGGGCGCTATTGTGGGCGACCATTGATCAACGGTTGCTACCAACACAGATGGACATGTGGAAGGTGATGGCCAAGTTCCGCACTGAGGTCATGGACTCCTCTTTCGACGAAGAGTCCGACCACACGATGCAGACCATGTCTACTGTTCTGGCCTCCATCCTCCACGAGCACAATGCCAGCCAGATGTCGGTTCACCGGGGCTCTGTGAAGGGACACACAAAAAACATGCCACTCAATAGAGTGGACGGGAACCTCCGGCTCCATAAGGACTACTTCAACCGCACTGACCCAGTGTTCAAGGAAAAAATGTTCCGGCGCCGGTACAGGATGTCAAGGGACATGTTCATTGCCATTCTAAGGGGAGTCAGAGACTACGACCCGTACTTCCAATGCAGGCCCGATGCAACAAGTGTGCTAGGCTTCACCTCCTACAAAAAATGTTCCGCAGCTATTCGCATGCTATCCTATGGATTGGCTGCTGATATATTCGATGAGTATCTTCGAATGGGTGAGAGCACCTGCCTTGAGTCCATGTATTGGTTTTGCCGAGCTGTGATTGCCGTGTTCGCAGAATATTACTGTAGGGAGCCAACAATTGAGGATACAAGGCGGCTGTTGTCTATCAGCTAGTCTAGAGGGTTCCCAGGAATGATTGGCAGCATAGATTGCATTCACTGGTGATGCATGTAAAATGCATACATGAACTTTATCCTTTATCATATTTAATTTTCATATATTTGCAACATATATGATGATACTACCATGTTTTACATTGATTTATAGGGATTTACCAATGATCCCTTTATTTGCTTTATAATTCCGCGGAACAGGAAACATATGTTTTGTGTATTTTTCATTTTCAGAGACCTATACGGAGTCAAATTGATCTAGAATTTTTGGAGCGTCATTTTTTTCATCGGGAGAAGCATCCTGGGCCCTGGAACCACCCCTGGAGAGGTCTGTGGCCCAAAAGAGCGTAGGTGGCACGCCCAGCTAAGTAGGACGCGCCACCCAACCTATTTCGGCCGTCGATCGTCGAAACTGCGTGATTTTTTCTCCCACCGATGTATTTCAACCTAAAAATCACTATATATATGGCCCCGTAGAGTTCTCGGGAGGAGAGCGCCGCAGAAAGATAGAAACACCAAAACGGAGGCTGCAGCAGAGAAGATTGTAGGGGGGAACTCCGCCGGGATAACAACTAGAGAGATCTCCACCTTCTCCAACGTCTTCATCATCATCACCATGATCAAGGGAGAGTTGTCCATCTCTGGACTACGGGTTTGTGGCAGTAGCTTAATCAATTTCTCTCATGTTCTTCATAGTTCTTAGTGCCATATGAGTTGCCTTACATGATTATTGCCATATTTGTAATACCTATGTGGTGGATCCTTATTCTATGATATTGTGCTATGAAATCTGATCATATTATGTGTAATATATATTGATATATGCATACTATGTACCCCGTTCTTAACTATTTATTCTTATCCAACATTTATGCAAGAGCATGTGTGGGGTGATGTGTGTATTAGATGGAGTAGCATGATTTTAATGATTGGATAGTGACAATAAATTCATGATCTATTATGGCTTTACCTTTTCTTTTGCTACCCCACTAGGGATAAAGTGAATGCATGTGCTATGTTTGTCACGTGACAGTATTGATGATCTTGTTGGTTCAAGGTAGCATATTTGATATTCAAACATCATGTCAAAGTACTTACTATTATGCTCTATTAATTCTTAATACAAGTTTTCATGGAGTTTCCCTTTCTTGTGGAGTATAAGAGAGATGTTTTGCATCATCTCTATATTAGGACGTGCTGCCCATATGAATGTTTACCTTACTAATATTATTATTTTTCATCCTCATATCTCATTGATGAATTACTATTTTTCCACTACAACTTAAAAGAGAGAATAGTCAAGTGAACCCATGAACCCGCTCCAGTCTTTATCATAAGAAACACTGGTCCACTTCCAGTTCTCTGAGAGTTTGATATAAACCCTCGAGTCACCCTTGTGGGGAAAATACTTTGCTGACACAACACTCTGCACTTGGAGTCCCAACGTCATGAAAACATTTTCTGGCGCCGTTGCCGGGGAGCTGAAAGGAGTTACATCATAGTGGTTGTTGCGTAAGAGGTATTCTCTACCAGAATCTTCTTACAAGTGCGTCTCACCAAATTTTGGGGAGGTAACACCACCGTGAGATCTCTTATCTATTTAAGATTTTGCATCGTATTTTATTTGTGTTGTTTTTAGTCTTTGTTTGCTTGTTTTATTTTTTCTTGCTAGTTGTTTTTATAAAAAAATGAAAAACACATAAAAATTAGTTTCAACTATGATTAAACAACATATAAAGTTAAGAGGGGCGACACAGGGTTGTAGCCATATTACAACCATAAAGGGCATTAGTTACAACATTGATTCTAAGAAAATGATTACTATCTACAAATCAAGATTTGATAATGGGAATGCATTGGAAGCTGAACTTCATGTTAATTTTTTTAATGAACTTTGTGTTAAAATTGTTACTCCCAACATAGACCCTGGGGTTTTAAGATCTAAGTTATTTCCACACTCCTTGACTGGAGAAGCTACTCTATGGTATGAAAGTTTGCCTCAAAAAGATAAACATTGGTTTAATATGAGGGCTTCATTCTCAGAAGCATATGCAGAGTACCCAACTGAGGATAAAAAAATTATGCTTTCTTTCAAGCAATTAGAAAAGGAAACTCTCATTCAAGCTTGGAGAAGGTTTAAAAAATTCACTTGCAATTTAGTACATGGTTTGAGAAATTATATGCATTTGAATAGTTTTTACCTTGGCTTGAATCAACGTAGCAGGTGTCTTTTAGACAAAGATTTTTACACACGTTTCGTCTTCCATAAGCCTTGTGATGCTATTATGATACTAGATGGAATGTTGGTAGAAGATTATATATATAAGAGCATAAAATACGCTGGAATTAGAAATATGTCTGTCCAGGAAAACTATGAGATAGAAATAGAAGAATGGGAAAATATAACTTTGAATGCTATGGATGAAAAAAAAACTCTTATGTTTTCTAATGATAAACATATTGAAGAATTTAAAATGCTTAGTGAAGCTAAGGAACCACTCTTGGATCTTGATAAATGTAGCTTGCATGAATTGATTGCTATACTTGAGAAATTTTCTGAAGATCCCATTATTAATGTTAATCAAGCTGGTTTTGGTTCCTATATTGCTAACTATGTCATAAAAGAAAATATTGAGAGTTACAATAATGAGGATATGATACCACCTAAGCATGGGGATGCATGGATCCCCAAGATTTTAATATCTATTGACAAAGAAACACATCATGCCATTCTAGATATAGGATCTAGTGTTTCTGTCATATCAAAAGAGCTATATGAATTACTTAATCTAAAAAATATAGAAAAATGCTCTATTAATTTATTAATTTTTGATGATTCAACCAAAAAGTATTTAGGCGAAGTAAATGATGTAATGGTTGAATTGCATACGACATATGTACCTGTTGATTTCATTGTTATGGACATGGGGACAATACCTCTAGTCCTATAATCCTTGGAAGACCTTTTCTGAGAACAACATGAGCTATCATTGATTCTAAAGAAGGGAATGTTAAGTTTCAATTCCCACATGAGAAGTGTATGGAGCAATTTCCAAGGAAGAAGGAGGTAGCATTCATGCTACCACATAATTTCAATGACACTTGAATCAAGTAAGTAAGCCTAGCTATATGGCTATAAAGAAAGCGCTTTACGAGAGGCTGATACGTCCCAAACGTATCTATAATTTCTTATGTTCCATGCTACTTTTATGATGATACTCACATGTTTTATACACATTATATGTCATTATTATGCATTTTCCGGCACTAACCTATTGACGAGATGCCGAAGAGCCGATTCTTTGTTTCTGCTGTTTTTGGTTTCAGAAATCATAGTAAGGAAATATTCTCAGAATTGGACGAAATCAACGCCCAGGGGCTTATTTTTCCACGAAGCTTCCAGAAGACCGGAGGAGATACGAAGTGGGGCCATGGGGCGCCGCCACACTAGGGCGGCGCGGCCTAGAGGGGGCCCGCGCGGCCCTAGCGTGTGGGCCCCCCATGACGCCTCCTGACCTGCCCTTCCGCCTACTTAAAGCCTTCGTCGCGAAACCCCCAGGATCGAGAGCCACGATACGGAAAACCTTCCAGAGACGCCGCCGCCGCCAATCCCATCTCGGGGGATTCAGGAGATCGTCTCCCGCACCCTGCCGGAGAGGGGAATCATCTCCCGGAGGTCTCTTCATCGCCATGATCGCCTCCGGATCGATGTGTGAGTAGTCCACCCCTGGACTATGGGTCCATAGCAGTAGCTAGATGGTTGTCTTCTCCTCATTGTGCTATCATGTTAGATCTTGTGAGCTGCCTATCATGATCAAGATCATCTATTTGTAATCCTACATGTTGTGTTTGTTGGGATCCGATGAATATTGAATACTATGTCAAGTTGATTATCAATCTATCATATATGTTGTTTATGTTCTTGCATGCTCTCCGTTGCTAGTGGAGGCTCTGGCCAAGTTGATACTTGTAACTCCAAGAGGGAGTATTTATGCTCGATAGTGGGTTCATGCCTCCATTGAATCGGGGACGATGACGTGAAAGTTCTAAGGTTGTGGATGTGTTGTTGCCACTAGGGATAAAACATCGATGCTTTGTCTAAGGATATTTGTGTTGATTACATTACGCACCATACTTAATACAATTGTCTGTTGTTTGCAACTTAATACTGGAGGGGGTTCGGATGATAACCTGAAGATGGACTTTTTAGGCATAGATGCATGCTGGATAGCGGTCTATGTACTTTGTCGTAATGCCCTGATTAAATCTCATAGTACTCATCATGATATATGTATGTGCATTGTTATTCCTTCTTTATTTGTCAATTGCCCAACTTTAATTTGTTCACCCAACATCTGTTTATCTTATAGGGAGAGACACCACTAGTGAACTGTGGACCCCGGTCCAAATTCTTTACATCTGAAATACAATCTACTGCAATTGTTCTTTACTGTTCTTCGCAAACAAACATCATCATCCACACTATACATCTAATCCTTTGTTTACGGCAAAGCTGGTGAGATTGACAACCTCATCTGTTACGTTGGGGCAAAGTACTTTGATTGTGTTGTGCAGGTTCCACGTTGGCGCCGGAATCCCTGGTGTTGCGCCGCACTACACTCCACCACCAACAACCTTCACGTGTTCCTTGACTCCTACTGGTTCGATAATCTTGGTTTCTTACTGAGGGAAAACTTACTGCTGTGCGCATCACACCTTCCTCTTGGGGTTCCCAACGGACGTGTCGACTACACGCCATCAAGACTGTTTTCTGGCACCGTTGCCGGGGACCTGAAGAAAAGTTACTCCACAAAGATTTCTAACTCCCACGTCAACTACACGCCAGCAACAACTGTTTTCTGGCGCCGTTGCCGGGGAGATCAAGACACGCTGCAAGGGGAGTCTCCCACATCCAATCTCTTTACTTTGTTTTTGTCTTGCTTTGTTTTATTTTATTTACTACTTTGTTTTCTCTTATATCAAAAATACAAAAAAATTAGTTGCTAGTTTTACTTTATTTACTGTCTTGTTCTCCATATTAAAAACACACAAAAATTAGCTACTTGCATTTAGTTTACGTTGTTATCATGTCTAGCTCTGAACCTGTTACTTCTCCACCTCATGAATTAATCTTTACTTTTAAACAAGGGGATGAGGAGAGTTTTAAAGATGCTTGGTCTAGAATTTTTGATTCTTATCGTAAAGCTGAACCTCAAATAACTCTAAGTTTGCTCCTTAGTAACTTTTATTTTGGGCTTATGATTCGCTATAGATATGCCTTGGATGCTATAGTGGGAGGAGATTTCCTTCATTGCGATGGGGATCGAGCTTTTAATGCCATAAAGAAATTGGTTGCATCACATAGTTCAGCTAATAATTTTGATTCATCTCTTATTAGTATTTATAATAGATTAAACACTCTTGAAACAAATACATCTTGCTTGGAAGAAAGGTACGGTCAGATTCGTGAGCGTCTTGATCATGTTTTAGTAAACTCTGAACCTTCAATGTGGGACCCTACCGTTAAAATTGCTATTGGTGGTGAAACTTTTTATGCTCATTGTGATATTATGTCTGAATTTTGCCTTATGCCTAAGAGTATTTATGAATCTTTGACACTCTGGGGACTTACTGAGGGTGGAGAAGGAATATAACTCTTACCGATAACTCTGTTATAATTCCTAAGGGAATAGCCGAGGGTGTGTTCACAACCATTCTTGGAAGAACAATATCCACTGATTATCTTGTTATTGAATGTGTAGGAACAGGACAGATCACACTTGGAAGATCCCTGCTGAAACTATTGGGAGCAATCATAGATGCGGGGAAAGGCACCCTAAAATTCACCTCTACACCGGGAGGAGGCCATGTATTCCCTAAACCAAAGAGTAAGAAAAGGAGTAAGAAGGGTAGGCGTAAAGCCCGAGGTAATAATGTTGATGCTTCGTCTCTTGATAATACTTGATTCACACTTTCTGCGCCTAGCTGAAAGGCGTTAAAGAAAAGCGCTTATGGGAGACAACCCATTATTTTACTTCTGCACTTTTGTTTTATATTTGAGTCTTGGAAGTTGTTATTACTGTAGCAACCTCTCCTTATCTTTATTTTATTGCATTATTGTGCCAAGTAAAGTCTTTGATACTAAAGTCAATACTAGATTTGGATTACTGCGCAGGAACAGATTTCTTGCGTCACGAAATTGAGCCGCCCCTGCTGTAGAAAATTTAGAAAAATCTGCCAATTTACGTGCGTGATCCTCAGATATGTATGCAACTTTCATTCAATTTGGGAATTTTCATCTGATCAAGTCTGGTGCCTCTAAAAAATTCGTCTTTATGGACTGTTCTGTTTTGACAGATTCTGCCTTTTATTTCGCATTGCCTGTTTTGCTATGTTTTATGGATTTCTTTGTTCCATTAACTTTCAGTAGCTTTGTGCACTGTCCAGAAGTGTTAAGAATGATTATGTCAACTCTGAATATATGAATTATGCACTGACCCTCTAATGAGATTGTTTTGAGTTTGGTGTGGAGGAAGTTTTCAAGGGTCAAGAGAGGAGGATGATACAATATGATCAAGAAGATTGAAAAGTCTAAGCTTGGGGATGTGATGCGTGCAGTTGACACACGTCCGTTGGGAACCCCAAGAGGAAGGTGTGATGCAGACAGTAGCAAGTTTTCCCTCAGAAAGAAACCAAGGTTTATCGAACCAGGAGGAGCCAAGAAGCACGTTGAAGGTTGATGGTGGCGGAATGTAATGCGGCGCAACACCAGGGATTCCGGCGCCAACATGGAACCTGCACAACACAACCAAAGTACTTTGCCCCAACGAAACAGTGAGGTTGTCAATCTCACCGGCTTGCTGTAACAAAGGATTAACCGTATTGTGTGGAAGATGATTGTTTGCAGAAAACAGTAAAGAACAATTGCGATAGATTGTATGCGATGTAAAGAATAGGACCGGGGTCCACAGTTCACTAGAGGTGTCTCTCCCATAAGATAGCATGTTGGGTGAACAAATTACGATCGGGCAATTGACAAATAGAGAGGGCATAACAATGCACATACATGATATGATAAATATAGTGAGATTTAATTGGGCATTACGACAAAGTACATAGACCGCTATCCAGCATGCATCTATGCCTAAAAAGTCCACCTTCAGGTTATCATCCGAACCCCTTCCAGTATTAAGTTGCAAAACAACAGACAATTGCATTAAGTATGGTGCGTAATGTAATCCCTAGTGGCAACAGCACATCCACAACCTTAGAACTTTCTGTCACTGTCCCAGATTTAATGGAGGCATGAACCCACTATCGAGCATAAATACTCCCTCTTGCTCCCTCTTGGAGTTAAGAGCAAAAACTTGGCGAGAGATTCTACTAATAACGGAGAGCATGCAAGATCATAAACAACACATAGGTAATAGATTGATAATTAACATCACATAGTATTCTCTATCCATCGGATCCCGACAAACACAACATATAGTATTACAGATAGATGATCTTGATCATGTTAGGCAGCTCACAAGATCCGACAATGAAGCACATAAGGAGAAGACGACCATCTAGCTACTGCTATGGACCCATAGTCCGGGGTGAACTACTCACTCATCACTCCGGAGGCGACCATGGCGGTGAAGAGTCCTCCGGGAGATGATTCCCCTCTCCGGCGGGGTGCCGGAGGTGATCTCCAGAATCCCCGAGATGGGATTGGCGGCGGCGGCGTCTCGATGGGTTTTCCGTATCGTGGCTCTCGGTACAGAGGGTTTCGCGACGAAGACTTTAAGTAGGCGGAAGGGCAACGCGGGGGGCCACACGAGGGCCCCACACGCTAGGCCGGCGCGGCCAGGGCTTGGGCCGCGCCGCCCTAGTGTGGCGGCGCCTCGTGGCCCCACTTCCTTTCCCCCTCGGTCTTACGGAAGCTTCGTGCAAAAATAGGACCCGGGCGTTGATTTCGTCCAATTCCGAGAATATTTCTTTACTAGGATTTACTGAAACCAAAAACAGCAGAAAACGACAAGCGGCTCTTCGGCATCTTGTTAATAGGTTAGTGCCGGAAAATGCATAAATATGACATATAATGTGTATAAAACATGTAGATATCATCAATAATGTAGCATGGAACATAAGAAATTATAGATACGTCGGAGACGTATCAGCATCCCCAAGCTTAGTTCTGCTCGTCCCGAGCGAGTAAACGATAACAAAGATAATTTACGGAGTGACATGCCATCATAACCTTGATCATACTATTGTAAGCATATGTAATGAATGCAGCGATCAAAACCATGGTTATGACATGAGTAAACAAATGAATCATAAAGCAAAGACTTTTCATGAATAGTACTTCAAGACAAGCATCAATAAGTCTTGCATAAGAGTTGTCGTGGATGTGACCACGGCAGATGCTACAGGGGGTAGCACTTCGTTGATGCGAGGGGAAGGGAACATCGCCATCTACGGGTCGAGGTGCAAGAGACGCAAGGGTTTTACCCAGGTTCAGCCCCTCCGGAGAGTAAAAGGCCTACGTCCTGCTAGATCTTTATTGCTCAGTGGAGAATTACAATGGTGGGGGCTCAGTCGGCGGCTACGCCGAGAGCTTACAAGGGGAGATTAGATCTCGAATAATGTGTCCTCTAGGGTTTAAGCTCGGGGGTTTATATAAGCACCCCCGATCTAGGGTTACATGGAGATAACTCCGAATCGTATTAGTTGCTACTAATCCGGGATCCGCTAACCCTCTTGCAAGTAATCTTCTCATCCAGTCGCATGGATCACCTCCTTGGGGTTACGACCCAGTCGCCTTAAAGCCCAGTCGCTTGGGCGACTGGCGGTCTGCCTGGGCCTCCGTCTTCACGGCGAGTGGGATCGGCGACCCACCCCCTATGGGCATATCCCCATCAGTAGTCCCCGAGCGCGGTGGTGATGAAGCGCGGATCTAGAGCAAGTCTTGGAAAGGCATAGTGATGGATCAAGGTGAATTACCACCGGGCTCCCGAAGATAAAGTCGCGAGCTTGGTGCCAGTCCCCAATCGCCAGAGCTTGGTTAGTCAGTCGGCGTATGACAGTCGGCGTCAGCCAGTCGTCGTTTGCCAGTCGACGCGCATTCACCATAGAGACACGTGGAAGAGCCAACGGCTAGATTTCACGTTGACCGAAGCATGAACCTTTTGCATGTTGTTGACCGTTGGGCCTGACGTGACTGCTAACGGCTAGTTTAACGGCTATTCAGCCGGAGCTGGTGCAAATCTCGACCGTTGATTGCGGGGCGGCGATTCCGGGACGAATTAACAAACGGATTTCATCCTTAATCTGGGCGAGTGCGGGCGGTATAAAGGGCTGTCCCTGGGATTAGGGTTCACCACTCCTCCGCCCACCTCTCTCATTTTCTCCTCATCTCATCTTCATTCCAAGCTCCACACGCATCCATGGCGGCGAAAGGTTGGGGCAAGTCGAAGGTCACGCGAGAGTCTCTGCTCCCGTACGTCGCCTCCGGGGTCATCCCGGAGTTCAAGCTAGAGCGGTGGCGAGTTCCGCCGGCGAACGAGGTGGAACCCCTCCCGCGGCCCGGGGAGTTCGTGATCTTCTTGAGCTTCCTCGACCGCGGGTTCGCTCTCCCCACCTCCTATTTTCTCCGGCAGTTGTTAGCCTTTTACAGCATCAAGGTCTCCGACCTCGGGCCGCACAGCGTCCAACAGATTTCACTGTTCGTGGCGCTGTGCGAGTGTTACCTGGGCTGTCCGCCCTATTTCCCATTGTGGGTATCAATCTTCCACGGGCGAGCGACTCGGGCCAGCAAGAGCAGCGAGGCGCTCATCCCGAACGGCGGAATCACCTTCCAGGTGAAGTCCGGGAAAGCTTCATCGACATGGCGCTCCCCAAGAAGGCGCGGTCGCGGTGGCGCCGCTTACGGTTTTACGCCAAGGAGTACACTCCCCCGGCGAGGTCCGCATTCCTCGGTTCAGCCCCGAGCCCGGCATCCCGCGACGCCTCAACGTCCGGTCGCTGCCGCGCGAGCAGGAGGAGGTGGTGAAGGAGATGCGCCAGGCGATCCAGGCGCTGAAGGATAACGGCCTGACGGCGGTCAATGTGTATAACTGTTGGCTTGGCCGGCGGCTAATCCCCCTGCGGTGCCGAGCTCACCCCATGTGGGAATACCGGGGGCAAAACGACTGCACCCGGTCGACAGCGACTGAGTGGGACGAGAGCGAGTACCGGAAGGCGCTCGCCAAGATCACCACGGCCACCTTTACCTCCTTCGAAGACGGCATGCAGCCCTATTCCGAAGATACCCCAGCACCTCAGGTAACGCTCCGTACGGTGACTCCGCCCGGCTTGGCCGCGTTTCTTCTCTTCTGACTTGTTTCCTTGATTCGAATGTAGCGCTGGCAGAAGATCGCTGACCACCTTCCCCCCCTCGCCGGGAAGGAGCCTCTGGAAATGACCGAAGGCGAAGAAAAAGAGGTCGATGACGAGGAGGAGCGCACCGAGTCGGACTCCGAGGCACAGGACTTTATCAGACTCCCGCGCGGGACGAAGAGGGGTGCCGGGTCCTCGTCCCAGGGCGCGGTTGAAGAGGAGGCGACCTCTCGCCCGGAGGGCGAGGCGGAGCCTTCCAAGGAAGGGGCCGAGCCGCTGTCGAAGCGGCTGCGCCCCACTCTCTGGAAGGTTCCATGAGGCTTCAGCGCCCCTTGAAGGACGCGATCGACGCGGGAGCTCGGGCCGGTCCAGGCGTAAAAGCAATCCCCACGGTGAGGTAAGTGCTCCTTGTCAAACTTGTTCTCCTTGTGGCGGGATTGGGTGTCGACTCACCTTTTTTCCCTGTAGGTCCAAGAAGAAGACCTTGGTGAAACCGGCCGTGGCTGGGGTGGCGGCCACGAGGGCGGCTGAGGCGAAGAAGAAGGCCGCGGAGAAGAAAGCGGCGCCATCCGACCTTGGGGGCGCGGGGTCGGCTCCGGCAGAGCCCGTCACCGCGAGCCAAGCTGAGAAGGTGGGCGCCAGCCACGCCGAGCCCACCGCCGAAGCCTTTCCTCTACCCAGCATGGTTCGCGGGGGCATGGCGAGTGCAGCGATGGGACCGGACGTCGTTCCACCCGTGGTGGAGGAGGGGTCGGCGGACGTTGGGTCGACCGAGGGGCGGAAGGCGCCCGAGGTCGAAGAGAACATCGTCAAGGAGGGCGGCCTCTCGGAGCCGCTGAAGGAGCGCCGGTCCAAGGCTGCTAGGGACCGAGCCCCGCCCAGTGACGCCGACACGCGGGCGGGCGAGGCGCCGTCGACTGAGGCGGTGATGCAGGGCGGGAGAGGCGGCCGAGTCGCGCCATCCACCGCCTTCTACCTTGACCTTCGCTGAGCTCCACACGGCGCTTGGTGAAGCACACGTGGTGAGTGTCTACGAACTCGTAGTCTAGTCACCCCCAGTCCCCGAGGGTCGACTTGGTCTGAAAGGGCGAGTCGAGTCTCCTTTTGTCTGTCTGGTTTTCCTTTGTTGACCTTGGCATTGTTTTTGGATTTTTGCAGGCGGAGGTGAAGCGATTGACCGCGCTCGAGGAGGAGGCGGCGCAAAAGAACCGGAAGTTGATTGCTCTGGGCAGTAAGTCATGCCCGCTCGCCGTCCTCTCTCGGTATCACTGGCCCTGACTGATCTTTCGTTCTCACCGTCTTCTTTTTTTTGTAGCAGAGGCGCAGGCAAAGGCTCTTGCCGAGGCTCGGGAAGGATTCGTCAAGGAATCTTTCTACCGCGAAGCCGAATTCCGGGCGCAGCAGGCCGAAGAGGCCCGGAAGAGGGCGAAGGCGGAGGTGGCGGATTTGACGAAGGTTCCGGGAGCGAAGGGCCGGGAAGCTGGAAGACGTCATCGCCGAGTACAAGGTAAAGGCTGGAGGCCGCGGCCGAGGCGCGGGATTCGCGCGTGGGGCTGCCGCGTCTCCGTGGGAGGAGGTTGCGGCCTTGAAGCAACGAGCACGCCAAGGAGTTGGCTGCGGAAAAGGAGGCGTCCGAAGGCATCGTCCTGGCGGTACAGGCCGAGAAGACCAACTTCGAGGCTTTCGTCCGAGAGATGTCGCGGCAGATTCTTGGTAAGTTCCTGTCTTTGCGCTTGTTGTTTACTTGCCGGGGCTTCGAGTCCCCGAGCGTGGCGAGTCGGTTTCGGGGGCCAGTCCCCGAGCATGGCGAGTCGGTTTCGGGGGCCAGTCCCCGAGCATGGCGAGTCGGTTCCGGGGGCCAGTCCCCGAGCATGGCGAGCCGGCTTCGGGGGCTAGTCCCCGAGCATGGTGAGTCGGCTTCGGGGGCCAGTCCCCGAGCATGGCGAGCCGGCTTCGGGGGCTAGTCCCCGAGCGTGTCGAGGCGGTTCCGGGGGCCAGTCCCCGAGCATGTCGAGTCGATGTCGAAAGCGAGTTCTTATTTTTCTCTTCCCTGTGTCGATGGTTGTAGATACATGCGACTTCGTGGAGACGGCGACTCCGCGGGAATGCCTGTCGACTGCGACCACGCGTATCATTGCCTGTGCGGGGGAGATACTGGCTGCGCTCCAGTACCTGAGTCCGCGGGAGGTGATTCCGCGGGACACGCCGTCCGTCTTCAAGGCCGTGTCCAATATTCCGGCCGTTGTTGACTGGCTTCGCCGCTCCTCCTGCCGTGTTGGCATTACCATGGCTCTGAGCATGGTGCTGGCGCACTACTCCGAGGGGTTCGACGTGGAGGAGGTCACCGCTGGCTTCCCCTCGGAGACTGGCGAGTTCGACGTTGCCGAAGTGCTGCGCTTGATGGATGCGGTGCGCCCCTTTGCCGACCGAGTACTGGCGACTGCAGACTTGGAGACCCACATCTCCAGCCAAGCGGCGCCTGGGGACGCGGAGAAGGAGCCGGGCCCAGTGGACTACCCCGCGGAGCGCCTCTTCCATGCCGCGGCCGCCGGCTCATTGTCTACGTATCCGGTCGTTCTGTATACGCCGAAGTTTCGTCACGGCGATGATGGCGCCGAACCTGTCGTAGAAGGGGCTTCGGGGCCGTCCTCGTAGGTTTCTAAGTCCCTGTGTAAGAAGTAACTTGAATTCCCGCGAGCGGGTGTCAGTTGTAAATAAAGTGATAATTTTTGCTTAATTATAATTCGGTGGTTGCTTTTGAATTTATGTTATTTGTGGCGGCGATGCTTTGGAGTTGGTTCCGACTATCCATGGCCTTCGGGCCAGTCGCCTTGCGACCCCGATGAAGGCTATCGACTTGACTGTTTTCCTTTTCGAGCTGGGCGTCCCCAGTCGTAGTACGTAGTCGTTATAGTACGAATAGCAGCCTCATGGGTGGAGTAGCGGTAAGTTGTAGTTTGCGCTGTTCATATGTAGCGCGCCACTCGTCGTGGCTCGGTGAGCCAGTCGCTAGGCGACTCCAAAGGGGGTCACTGCGGGCGTATTTTCCTTGGCGAGCCGCGGGTCCATTTTGCGGGGTCCCTAGTCGAAGTACTTAGCCGCGCAATTCGCCAACGTAAGGTAGAGGAGGGCATTGGTGTGCTGTATAGCGTAGCACGAGACGGTCGCCGTGGCCCGTGGGGCTGGCCGAGCATGCGGCCTCGCTTGTGGGTTCCAGTCGCCGTTTTCACCCGACGGCGTAAGGGGTGGTGGGTGACCGGACCTGGTGTTGCATCCGGTCACGCCGCCATGCCCTTGTTAGCCCGGCTACTTGGCCGATCGTGGACTTCGCTCTCCCAGCAGCGGCGACCGGAGGTCTCTCAGTACCGAGTTGCTTATCGCGGCGACTGGGCCGGTATGTACCAGGATGAGAGATGGAGATATCTAGCGGACGAAGGAGAGGCAGTCGAAGTTGGGGATCAATGCGGTCGGCGATTTTTATTAACCTCTAAATTTGCGGGCTACATTTTGTCCTTAGGTGTAAAACCGTCGGAGGAGGTTGACGTTCCAGGGGCGCTCTACCTCTTTGGTGAGCGGTTCGCCTTTGTCGTCCTTGCGGACGTCGATGAGGTAGTAGGAGTCGTTGCCGAGTACATGGCTGATGGCGAATGGTCCTTCCCAGGGCGGGGACAGCTTGTGCATGCCTTTCCTGTCTTGGATTAGCCGGAGTACCAGGTCGCCGATTTGGAAGGAGCGACTCCGAACACGGCGGCTGTGGTAGCGACGGAGATCCTGCTGGTAGATGGCGGTTCTGGAGAGTGCGAGATCTCTGGCCTCGTCGAGGAGGTCGATGTCATCCTGGCGAGCTCGCTCGTTGTCTTCTTCGGCGTAGTTGGCGACCCGAGGTGAGTCGTAGGCGATGTCCGTAGGCATAACGGCCTCGGCGCCATACACCAGGAAGAAAGGCGTGAAGCCAGTTGACCTGTTTGGCGTTGTGCGGATGCCCCACGATGCGAAGAGAGCTCTTACGCCCAGCAACCGGCTGCACGCTCCGGGGGCACGACCGGGCGCGGTTTGAGTCCGTGAAGGATGCTCTGGTTTGCTCTTTACGCTTGGCCGTTCGACTCGGGGTGGGCGGCGAGGCGAGGTCGAGTCGGATGCCCTTCTCTTCGCGAAGTCAGCCATCTCCCCTTTGGCGAAGTTGGTGCCATTGTCGGTTATGATGCTGTGAGGGTAGCCATATCGATAGATAAGCTCGCGTAGGAACTTTGTGGCTGTCTTCCCATCGCACTTCTTTATGGGCTTTGCTTCTACCCATTTGGTGAACTTGTCCACCGCAACCAGGAGGTGAGTATATCCGCCGGGGGCCGTTTTGAATTTCCCCACCATGTCCATGCCCTAGACGGCGAAGGGCCAGGTGAGGGGAATGGTCTTCAATGCCGACCCTGGCATGTGCGACTGGCTTGCATACTTTTGGCACCCGGCGCACGAACGGACGAGCGCGACCGCATCTTCGTGGGCTGTTGGCCAGTAGAAGCCGTGACGAAAGGCCTTGGCGACGATTGAACGCGCGCCTGCGTGGTGGCCGCAGTCCCCTGCGTGGATGTCGCGCAGAATGTTACGCCCTTCTGCGGTGGCGACGCACCGTTGGAACACTCCCGAGACACTGCGCTTGTATAGTTCATTGTTGATGATAGTGAAGGACTTGCACCTGCGCACGATGGCCCGAGCTTTGGCTTCGTCCATCGGCAGTGTCTGGCGCTCGAGGTAGCTTATGTATGGCTCGGTCCAATCGATGCTGTCGGCGGCGAGTGCGACTAAGGTGGAGTCGGGAGCAGGTGGCTCGGCAATGTCCAGCTCGCGGGGTGCGCGCACCGAGGGTGGGCGAGGATATCCAGGACGACGCCCGGAGGGGGTTGGAGTCGCTTGGACCCAATTCTAGCTAGCGCATCGGCTTCTTCATTCTTGCGCCTGTCGACCCATTCGACGATGTGGCTGGCGAAGCTAGCGCCGGCTTGGTCGACGGCGCGCTTGTATGCGATCATGTTGGCGTCGGTGGCGTCGCAGGTGCCGGAAGTCTGGCTGGCGACCAGGTCGGAATCGCCGAGGCAGCGCAGCCGTGTTGCGCCCATCTCTTTTGCAACTCGCATACCATGTAGAAGCGCCTCGTACTCGGCCATGTTGTTGGTGCAGGGCTCGAATCTAAGTTGCAAGACGTACTTCACTGTGTCGCCCTTTGGTGATGTAAGGACGACTCCCGCTCCTGCCCCTTCGAGGTTTTTAGAACCGTCGAAGTGCAGTGTCCAGTGTTTAAGGTCCGCGGGGGAGCTTGGCTGCTGGGCCTCTTCCCAGTCGGCGAGGAAGTCGGCGAGTGCACGAGATTTGATGGCATGGCGCGACTCGTAGGTGATGTTGTGGACGCCGAGTTCGGCCGCCCACTTGGCGATCCGGCCTGTTGCGTCGCGGTTGCGGATGATGTCGGCGAGTGGCGTTGAGGCGACTACCTTGATGGGGTGCTCGTGGAAGTAAGGGGCCAGTCGCCTCTGGGCCCTGAGGACTGCGTACACCAGCTTTTGGTAGTGCGGGTACCGCTGCTTGGATTCGATTAGTGCTTCGCTGATGTAGTAGACCGGGCGTTGTACCAGTTGCTCCCTTCCCTCTTCCTTCCGTTCGACAACCATGACCGCGCTTACAGCGCGGTTCGACGCGGCGACGTATAGGAGCATAGTCTCTTCTGGCAGCGGGGCTGCGAGTATAGGGGCATTCGAAAGAGCGTGCTGGAGTTCTTCCAGGGCCTGCTGCGCCTCATCTGTCCACCTGAATGATTCCGACTTCTTGAGCAAGCGGTAGAGTGGCATGGCCTTGTCGCCGAGCCGGGGTATGAAGCGACTAAGGGCGGCGACTCGGCCGGCGAGTTTCTGCGCGTCGACTAAGCAGGTCGGCTGCTTGGTGCGCATGACCGCCAGCGTCTTCTCCGGGTTGGGCTCGATGCCTCGTTTGGAGACGACGTAGCCTAACAGTTGTCCGGACGGAACCCCGAAGGTGCACTTTAGAGGGTTGAGCTTGATCTTGTACCGCCGTAAGTTGGCGAATGTTTCGGCGAGGTCATTGATGAGGTCGGTCTGGTGGGTCGATTTGACCACCACGTCGTCGATGTAGACATGCACATTGCGGCCGATCTGGCTTTCCAGGCAGCTGTTCATGCACCGCTGGTATGTTGCTCCGGCGTTCTTGAGGCCGAAGGTCATGGACGTGTAGCAGTAGGCGCCCAGGGCGTGATGAATGCTTGTCTTCTCTTGGTCTTCCTTGGCCATCTTTATTTGATTGTACCCGGAGTACGCATCAAGGAAGCATAGCGACTCGGACCCGGCGACCGCATCGATAATTTGGTCGATTCGCGGTAGGACGAATGGGTCCTTGGGGCATGCGCTGTTGAGGCTTGTGTAGTCGATACACATTCGCCACGTCTTGTTTTTCTTTAGCACCGGGACTCGGGTTTGCCAGCCATTTTGGGTGTTTGATTTCGATGATGAAGCCGGCGGCGAGTAGCCGGTTTACTTCTTCGGCGATTGCGCGTCGCCGTTCTTCTCCTACAGGGCGCATTGCCTGCCTAACGGGTCGCGCGAAGGGGTCGACGTGTAATTTGTGCTCAGCAAGTTCTCTCGGGACACCTGGCATGTCAGACGGTTTCCATGCAAAGATATCTCGATTCTCACGGAGGAACTTGATGAGCGCGCTTTCCTATTGGGCGGACAGGCCCGTCCCAATGGTAACTTGCTTACTTGGATCGTTTTCTACAAGATCTACTTGGCGAGTGCCTGTTGCAGGCTTGAAGGTTGCCGCGGACGAGTCGAGCTCGGTTGGCTTCTCCAGGATGGCGGGGTCGTTGCGATCTACTGGGTACTTGGCGAGTTCGGCGGAGTTGTCTTGTTCGTCGGCGATGACGGCGTCGGCGAGCTTGGCGCTGACGTCCTCGCATTCCAGTGCCATCTCCGGATCCCCGTGGACGGTGATGACGCCTCGAGGCCCTGGCATCTTCATCATGTTGTATGCGTAGTGGGGGTCGCCATGAAGCGGGCGAGCGCCTGTCGGCCGAGTACGCGGTGGTAGGAGCTGCGGAAGTTCACCACCTCGAACATTATCCGCTCGGTGCGGTAGTTCACGGGCGTGCCGAAGGTGGCTCGGCAACGTCACCTTGCCGATCGGGAAGGCCTTCCGCCCGGGGACGATGCCGTGGAACGTAACCTTGGTGTTCTCGAGGCGTGAGTCCGGTAGACCAAGCCGTCTGGAAGGTTTCGTGTAGTACATAATGTTGATGGAGCTTCCCCGTCCATCGGGGTTTTTGGTAGCCGATGGTCGGCGACCTTGGGCACGGCGACTAGCGCCACTCGCCCGGGGTACTCGATGCGGGGCGTGATCTTCGCGGCTCCGGGTGATGCTTTGCTCGGACCGGTTAAGCCACCGGGGCACGTCGGAAAGTATGGCTGCGTGTACCGCCATCGCCCTTGCGAGGACCTTCTGTCCCGCCGGTCGCCGACCCCAGTGAAGGTGTGGAGTGAGCCGGCGCTGCGACCGAAGCCTTCCCCCTTGTGCTGGTCTTGGTCTTTGGCGCGGTCCTTGTGCTGATTACCGCCGTCGTTTTCCTTGGCGCGGCGGGCCCTTTCTATTTGCTTCAGGGAGTAGCAATTTCCCGTCGTGTGATTGGCGGGTTTGCCCTCCTTGCTGTGATAGATGCATGGTGCATCTAGGAGGCTGCGGGCGTCGAAGCGCTTGGGTTGAGGCCGATCCTCCCGTGGAGCGCGAGTGTCGCGCCGGAACGATTTTGGCTCGCGCTGCTCGTAATCGGTGGTGGCGACCAGCTCGTTGTGTCCTCCCTCTCCGCGGCGCTTGCCGTTGTTAGATCGGCCGGCGAATCGGTAGTCGCCACGCCGGGGCTCCGTGTGCGCAGGGCGGCGATTGCGTCGCTGACCGTACTCGTCGTCCGAGTCGACTGTAGGGTCTTTGTCGGCGTAGCGGGTGGCGATGTCGAAGAGCTCGGAGATTGAGATATTATCCCTGCTGACGCGACGGAGCTTGGCGCTTAGTGGTTCGTACCGGCAGCAGCATCGGAAGCAATAGATTGCCGTGTCCGTGCTGATGCCGCTGGAGGTCGTCCACATATCCTGCCAGCGCTGCACCCACCGGCGGGTCGACTCGCGCGGGCCTTGGACGCAGCGATCCAGGTCTTCTATGGTTGTGGCACGTGTGTACGCGCTGGCGAAGTGCTGGATGAATGCGGCGCGAGCTTCTTCCCAGGAGTCAATGCTGTTGACGGTGAGGGTGTTGAACCGGTGGCGATTGACGCCGTCCATCATGAGGGGCAGGTAGCGTGCTGCGAGTAGCTCGGAGTGGCCACGGATCCCCATTGCCATGGCGTACGAGTCGATCCAGACCGTAGGGTCGATATGTGTGTCGTACTTCTCGATGTCGCGGGGTCCTTTGAACCCCACGAGGTGCGGCTCGCCTCTGATCATTGGCCCGAAGCAAGCGGGGCCGACTCGAGTGAACGCGCTCTGGCGCGGGGCTTCATCGGCGTGGCGGTCGTTCAACCGATTACGCGCCCGCCACTCTTGGTCGTTGATGATGTGGGTTCGAGCGTCGACTGGCTGTCCATTGGCGGCGATCATCACCCGCGCGGGGCGCGGCTCGATTCGGTTGTTAGACGAGTGGGCCGCGCGCGGTGCTGGCGGCGGGCCGTTGTTGGCGTTGACAACTGCGCGGTTTGCCGCATCCGACGACGCCGCGCGACTGGCAGACGTGTGCGAATAGAGTCTCCCTTGCGAATCGGCTGCGGCGTGCTGTTGCTCCAATGCCTTGGCGACCAAGGCCTTGGCATGCTGGACAAAGATTGCTCCATCTCCCGTTTCGGGGATTCTTGCGAGGACGGCCTGAGCAGCCGCAACGTTGTCAGCTGGAGACGAATGCAACGGTAGGCCGTTGGCGTCAACTTCTGCTTGAGGAACTTCGGGTGGTGGCGGTGGTGGTGGCGGAGGTGCTCCGCGCGCCGCTCTATCGGCGGCAGCCCGACTTCCTTCCGGGATGTCAGGGTTCTGGATTCGGGCGACCCGGATTTCTCCGTCTGGGTCGTCAAAGTTAAGGCGCGCGCTGGGGAAGTCGTTTGCGCGGGCGCGCTCCATGCGCCGGCGGTTTCGCTGCTGACGATAGTGGGATACGGCCCTCACTTCATCTTGCTCGAGACGAAATTTCTGCCTTTCGGCGAGCTCCTTTTTCCTCTGCTCTTCGAGAGCCGCCCGGTGGGCCTCGATCTCCGTTGCGGTGGCGGTTGCAGGGAGGGGGGTGGTGAAGGCGTCGGCTGGAAGCTCCTGCTCGCCTCCTGCCATGAAGACTGCGGTCGGGTAGCGGTAGCGTGGGGCCTCGACGGAGTCCGAGTCGGAGTCGCCGCCGAAGAGGGAGAGGATGGAGTCGTCCTCGAAGCCACCTTCGAAGTCGCTTGGGTGGGAGACCAAGGAGATAGAGTCCTTGGCCGACGCCGTGGCAACAGAGCGGGCAGTCGGAGACGCAGCGGTGGACCCGGCAATCGATGTTATAGCGATGATGTCGGTGAAGTCGGTGTCGATCGCAGCGATGACGGAGTCGATGGCTGGGACGATGTCGGCGGAGTCGGCGGTTGTCGAGGCAACAGTGGAGTTGGCGGTCGGTGCCACGACCGCCGACTCGGCATCGTCTTCCAGGGCCGTCTCAGCCTCTGCGTATACCTCGCCGGTGACCGGGCGAGTAGCAGTGAGGAGCTGTCCCGGCGCGAAGGGGTCGTGCGACCGACCGGGGCGAGGCTCAGCGGGGTCGCTGACGCCGGCGAGCCCAACGAAGAGGTTGATGGAGCCGATCGGCACCATCCAGGCGTGCTTGAGAGGCAACGAGGCGGGCCGGTAGGTGCTTGGCTGGATGTGGAAGAAATTGCCGGTGGCGATCATCCTGCCGGAAGCAACCGGCCGCCGCACTGGCGAGTAGGGCCTCGCCGTAGCTCGGAGGCTTGATGTCCCATGCCCCACGGTGGGCGCCACTGTCGTGGATGTGACCACGGCGGATGCTACAGGGGTAGCACTTCGTTGATGCGAGGGAAGGGAACATCGCCATCTACGGGTCGAGGTGCAAGAGACGCAAGGGTTTTACCCAGGTTCAGCCCCTCCGGAGAGTAAAAGGCCTACGTCCTGCTAGATCTTTATTGCTCAGTGGAGAATTACAATGGGGGGGCTCAGTCGGCGGCTACGCCGAGAGCTTACAAGGGGAGATTAGATCTCGAATAATGTGTCCTCTAGGGTTTATATAAGCACCCCCGATCTAGGGTTACATGGAGATAACTCCGAATCGTATTAGTTGCTACTAATCCGGGATCCGCTAACCCTCTTGCAAGTAATCTTCTCATCCAGTCGCATGGATCACCTCCTTGGGGTTACGGCCCAGTCGCCTTAAAGCCCAGTCGCTTGGGCGACTGGCGGTCTGCCTGGGCCTCCGTCTTCACGGCGAGTGGGACTGGCGACCCACCCCCTATGGGCATATCCCCATCAAGAGTTAACTCATAAAGCAATAAATCAAAGTAAAGGTATTGAAACAACACAAAGGAAGATTAAGTTTCAGCGGTTGCTTTCAACTTATAACATGTATATCTCATGGATATTGTCAACATAGAGTAATATAACAAGTGCAATATGCAAGTATGTAGGAATCAATGCACAGTTCACACAAGTGTTTGCTTCTTGAGGTGGAGAGAGATAGGTGAACTGACTCAACATAAAAGTAAAAGAAAGGTCCTTCAAAGAGGAAAGCATCGATTGCTATATTTGTGCTAGAGCTTTGGTTTTGAAAACATGAAACAATTTTGTCAACGGTAGTAATAAAGCATATGAGTTATGTAAATTATATCTTACAAGTTGCAAGCCTCATGCATAGTATACTAATAGTGCCCACACCTTGTCCTAATTAGCTTGGACTACCGGATCATCGCAATACACATGTTTTAACCAAGTGTCACAAAGGGGTACCTCCATGCCGCCTGTACAAAGGTTTAAGGAGAAAGCTCGCATTTTGGATTTCTCGCTTTTGATTATTCTCAACTTAGACATCCATACCGGGACAACATGGACAACGAGATAATGGACTCCTCTTTAATGCATAAGCATGTGGCAACAATTAGTGTTCTCATATGAGATTGAGGATATATGTCCAAAACTGAAACTTCCACCATGATTCATGGCTTTAGTTAGCGGCCCAATGTTCTTCTCTAACAATATGCATGCTCTAACCATTAAAGTGGTAGATCTCTCTTACTTCGAGACAAGACGGACATGCATAGCAACTCACATGATATTCAACAAAGAGTTGATGGCGTCCCCAGGAACATGGTTATCGCACAACAAGCAACTTAATAAGAGATAAAGTGCATAAGTACATATTCAATACCACAATAGTTTTTAGGCTATTTTGTCCCATGAGCTATATATTGTAAAGGCGAATGATGGAAATTTAAAGTTAGCACTGATACGTTTCCGACGTATCGATAATTTCTTATGTTCTATGCCATATTATTGATGATACCTACATGTTTTATGCACACTTTATGTCATATTCGTGCATTTTCTGGAACTAACCTATTAACAAGATGCCGAAGTGGCAGTTCTGTTTTCTCGCTGTTTTTGGTTTCAGAAATCCTAGTAACGAAATATTCTCGGAATTGGACGAAACGAAGACCCAGGGTCCTATTTTTCCACGGAGCTTCCAGAAGACCAAAGAACACACGAAGTGGGGCCACGAGGTGGCCAAACTATAGGGCGGCGTGGCCCAAGCCCTGGCCGCGCTGACCTATAGTGTGGGCCCCTCGTCTGGCCCCCGACTCTGCCCTTCCGCCTACTTAAAGCCTCCGTCGCGAAAACCCTGATGCGAAAAACCACGATACGGAAAACCTTCCAGAGACGCCGTCGCCGCCGATCCCATCTCGGGGATTACGGAGATCTCCTCCGGCACCCTGCCGGAGAGGGGATTCATCTCCCGGAGGACTCTACACCGCCATGGTCGCCTCCGGAGTGATGAGTGAGTAGTTCACCCTGGACTATGGGTCCATAGCAGTAGCTAGATGGTTGTCTTCTCCTCATTGTGCTTCATTGTTGGATCTTGTGAGCTGCCTAACATGATCAAGATCATCTATCTATAGTTCTATATGTTGTGTTTGTCGGGATCCGATGGATAGAGAATACCATGTCATGTTAATTATCAAGTTATTATACATGTGTTGTTTATGATCTTGCATGCTCTCCGTTTCTAGTAGAGGCTCTGGCCAAGTTTTTACTTTTAACTCCAAGAGGGAGTACTTATGCTCGATAGTGGGTTCATGCCCGCATTGACACACGGACGAGTGACGAAAGTTCTAAGGTTGTGTTGTGCTGTTGCCACTAGGGATAAAACATTGGCGCTATGTCCGAGGATGTAGTTGTTGATTACATTACGCACCATACTTAATGCAATTGTCATGTTGTTTAGCAACTTAATACTGGAGGGGTTCGGATGATAACTCTGAAGGTGGACTTTTTAGGCATAGATGCGGTTGGATGGCGGTCTATGTACTTTGTCGTAATGCCCAATTAAATCTCACTATACTTATCATGTCATGTATGTGCATTGTTATGCTCTCTCTATTTGTCAATTGCCCGACTGTAATTTGTTCACCCAACATGCTTTTATCTTATGGGAGAGACACCTCTAGTGAACTGTGGACCCCGGTCCATTCTTTAATACTGAAATACAAATCTGCAGCAATACTTGTTTTTACTATTTTCTCTGCAAAAAATCATCTTCCACACAATACGGTTAATCCTTTGTTACAGCAAGCCGGTGAGATTGACAACCTCACTGTTTCGTTGGGGCAAAGTACTTTGGTTGTGTTGTGCGGGTTCCACGTTGGCGCCGGAATCTCTGGTGTTGCGCCGCACTACATCCCGCCGCCATCAACCTTCAACGTGCTTCTTGGCTCCTCCTGGTTCGATAAACCTTGGTTTCTTTCACGAGGGAAAACTTGCTGCTGTGCGCATCATACCTTCCTCTTGGGGTTGCCCAACGAACGTGTGAAATACACGCCATCAAGCTCTTTTCACGGCGTCGTTGCCGGGGAGATCAAGACACGCTGCAAGGGGAGTCTCCACTTCTCAATCTCTTTACTTTGTTTTTGTCTTGCTTTATTTT
Organism: Lolium rigidum; assembly: GCF_022539505.1. Taxonomy (NCBI): domain Eukaryota; kingdom Viridiplantae; phylum Streptophyta; class Magnoliopsida; order Poales; family Poaceae; genus Lolium; species Lolium rigidum. The sequence goes on from NW_025899801.1 coordinate 57,389, forward strand.
ATTTACTACTTTGTTTGCTGCATTATATCAAAATACAAAAAAATTAGTTGTTAGCTTTACTTTATTTGCTGTCTTGTTTGCTATATCAAAAACACAAAAAAATTAGTTTACTTGCATTTACTTTATCTAGTTTGCTTTATTTACTATTGCTAAAATGGCTACCCCTGAAAATACTAAGTTGTGTGACTTCACTAGCACAAATAATAATGATTTCCTATGCACACCTATTGCTCCACCTGCTACTACAGCAGAATTCTTTGAAATTAAACCTGCTTTACTTAATCTTGTTATGAGAGAGCAATTTTCCGGTGTTAGTTCCGATGATGCTTGCTGCCCATCTCAATAATTTTGTTGAACTATGTGAAATGCAAAAATATAAAGATGTAGATGGTGATATTATAAAATTAAAATTGTTCCCTTTCTCATTAAGAGGAAGAGCTAAAGATTGGTTGCTATCTCTCGCCTAAGAATAGTATTGATTCCTGGACTAAATGCAAGGATGCTTTTATTGGTAGATATTATCCCCTTGCTAAAATTATATCTTTGAGGAGTAGCATAATGAATTTTAAACAATTGGATAATGAACATGTTGCTCAAGCTTGGGAAAGAATGAAATCTACTGGTTAAAAATTGCCCAACCCATGGAGTCGACTACTTGGATGATCATCCAAACCTTCTATGCGGGACTAAATTTTTCTTCGCGGAATTTATTGGATTCAGCTGCTGGAGGTACCTTTATGTCCATCACTCTTGGTGAAGCAACAAAGCTTCTTGATAATATGATGGTTAATTACTCTGAATGGCACACGGAAAGAGCTCCACAAGGTAAGAAGGTAAATTTTGTTGAAGAATCCTCTTCCTTGAATGATAAGGTTGATGCTATTATGTCTATGCTTGCGAATGATAGGACTAATGTTGATCCTAATAATGTTCCATTAGCTTCATTGGTTGCCCAAGAAGAACATGTTGATGTAAACTTCATTAAAAATAATAATTTCAACAACAATGCTTATCGGAACAATTCTAGTAATAACTATAGGCCATATCCTTATAATAATGGTAACGGTTATGCTAATTCTTATGGGAATTCTTACAACAATAATAGGAATACACCCCCTGGACTTGAAGCCATGCTTAAAGAATTTATTAGTACACAAACCTGCCTTTAACAAATGCTGTTGAGGAAAAGCTCAATAAAATTGATATTCTTGTTTCTAGAGTTGATAGTCTTGCCTCCGATGTTGATCTTTTGAAATCGAAAGTTATGCCTAATAGGGATATTGAAAATAAAATTGTTACTACAGCAAATGCCATCCAAGTTAGAATTAATGAGAATATAAGATTAATGGCTGAGCTGCGTGCTAGGTGGGATAGAGAAGAAAATGAAAAACTAGCTAAAAAGGAAAATGTAGCTAAAGTTTGGACTATTACCACCACTAGCAATGCTAATGATTCATATGTTGCTGCACCTCCTACTATCCATGATAAAATAATTGGTGTTGGCAATGTTTCTACTCCTAGTGCAAAGCGCGCAAAATTACACGAAGCTTGACTAAAGCTGCTTGAAACCGCTCGTGATAAAACTGCTGAAATTTTTTCCAACCTTGGGGATGATAATCCCATTGCTTTAGATTGTAATGATTAGATTTTGATGATTGCCATATCTCTGAATTTATAAAGTTCTTGCAAAAACTTGCTAAGAGTCCCAATGCTAGCGCTATAAATTTGGCTTTCACAAAACATATTACAAATGCTCTCATAAAAGCTAGAGAGGAGAAACTAAAACTTGCAACTTCTATTCCTAGAAAGCTAGAGGATGGTTGGGAGCCCATCATTAAAATGAGAGTCAAAGATTTTGATTGTAATGCTTTATGTGATCTTGGTGCAAGTATTTCTGTTATGCCTAAAAAGTCTATGATATGCTTGACTTGCCACCATTGAAAAATTGTTATTTGGATGTTAATCTCGCTGATAATGCTAAAAAGAAACCTTTGGGGAAAGTTGATAATGTTCATATTATGGTTAACAATAACCTTGTCCCCGTTGATTTTGTTGTCTTGGATATTGAATGCAATGCATCTTGCCCCATTATATTGGGAAGACCTTTTCTTCGAACCGTTGGTGCTACTATTGATATGAAGGAAGGTAATATTAAATATCAATTTCCTCTCAAGAAAGGTATGGAACACTTCCCTAGAAATAGAATGAAGGTACCTTATGATTCTATTATTAGAACAAATTATGATATCAATTCTTCATCTCTCGATGTTACTTGAGTTACACTTTCTGCGCCTAGCTGAAAGGCGTTAAAGAAAAGCGCTTATGGGAGACAACCCATGTTTTTACTCCAGTATTTTTGTTTTATATTTGTGTCTTGGAAGTTTTTTAATACTGTAGCAACCTCTCCTTATCTTAGTTTTATGTTTTGTTGTGCCAAGTAAAGTCTTTGATAGAAAAGTAAGTACTAGATTTGGATTACTTACGCGAGTTCCGATTTCTTTGTCTGTCACGAATCTGGGTCTATCTCCCTGTAGGTAGCTCAGAAAATTACGCCAATTTACAAGCATGATCCTCAGATACGTACGCAACTTTCATTCAATTTGAGCATTTTCGTTTGAGCAAGTCTGGTGGCCTAATAAAATCCATCTTTACGGACTGTTACTGTTTTGACAGATTCTGTCTTTTATTTCGCATTGCCTCTTTTGCTATGTTGGATGAATTTCTTTGATCCACTAATGTCCGAGTAGCTTTATGCAATGTCCAGAAGTGTTAAGAATGATTGTGTCACCTCTGAACATGTGAATTTTTATTATGCACTAACCCTCTAATGAGTTGTTTCGAGTTTGGTGTGGAGGAAGTTTTCAAGGGTCAAGAGAGGAGTATGATGCAATATGATCAAGGAGAGTGAAAGCTCTAAGCTTGGGGATGCCCGGTGGTTCACCCCTGCATATATTAAGAAGACTCAAGCGTCTAAGCTTGGGGATGCCCAAGGCATCCCCTTCTTCATCAACAACATTATCGGGTTCCTCCCACGAAACTATATTTTTATTCGGCCACATCTTATGTACTTTGCTTGGAGCGTCGGTTTGTTTTTGTTTTTTGTTTTGTTTGAATAAAATGGATCCTAGCATTCACTTTATGGGAGAGAGACACGCTCCGCTGTTGCATATGGACAAATATGTCCTTAGGCTCTACTCATAGTATTCATGGCGAAGTTTCTTCTTCGTTAAATTGTTATATGGTTGGAATTGGAAAATGCTACATGTAGTAACTCTATAATGTCTTGGATAATTTGATACTTGGCAATTGTTGTGCTCATGTTTAAGCTCTTGCATCATATACTTTGCACCCATTAATGAAGAAATACTTAGAGCTTGCTAATTTGGTTTGCATATTTGGTTTCTCTAGAGTCTAGATAACATCTAGTATCGAGTTTTGAACAACAAGGAAGACGGTATGGAGTCTTATAATGTTTACCATATGTCTTTTATGTGAGTTTTGCTGTACTCGTTCATCCTTGTGTTTGTTTCAAATAGCCTTGCTAGCCTAAACCTTGTATCGAGAGGGAATACTTCTCATGCATCCAAAATACTTGAGCCAACCACTATGCCATTTGTGTCCACCATACCTACCTACTACATGGTATATATCCGCCATTCCAAAGTAAATTGCTTGAGTGCTACCTTTAAAATTCCATCATTCAGCTTTGCAATATATAGCTCATGGGACAAATAGCTTAAAAACTATTGTGGTATTGAATATGTACTTATGCACTTTATCTCTTATTAAGTTGCTTGTTGAGCGATAACCATGTTTACGGGGACGCCATCAACTATTCTTTGTTGGATATCATGTGAGTTGCTATGCATGTCCGTCTTGTCCGAAGCAAGAGAGATCTACCACCTTCATGGTTGGAGCATGCATGTTGTTAGAGAAGAACTTTGGGCCGCTAACTAAAGCCATGATTCATGGTGGAAGTTTCGAGTCTTGGACATATATCCTCAATCTCATATGAGAATAATAATTGTTGCCACATGCTTATGCATTAAAGAGGAGTCCATTATCTCGTTGTCCATGTTGTCCCGGTATGGATGTCTAAGTTGAGAATAATCAAAAGCGAGAAATCCAAAATGCGAGCTTTCTCCTTAGACCTTTGTACAGGCGGCATGGAGGTACCCCATTGTGACACTTGGTCAAAACATGTGCATTGCAAAGATCCGGTAGTCCAAGTTAATTAGGACAAGGTGCGGGCACTATTAGTATACTATGCATGAGACTTGCAACTTGTAAGATATAACTTTCATAACTCATATGCTTTATTACTACCGTTGACAAAATTGTTTCATGTTTTCAAAATAAAAGCTCTAGCACAAATATAGCAATCGATGCTTTCCTCTTTGAAGGACCATTCTCTTTACTTTTATGTTGAGTCAGTTCACCTATTTCTCTCCACCTCAAGAAGCAAACACTTGTGTGAACCGTGCATTGATTCCTACATACTTGCATATTGTACTTGTTATGTTACTCTATGTTGACAACTATCCATGAGATATACATGTTACAAGTTGAAAGCAACCGCTGAAACTTAATCTTCCTTTGTGTTGCTTCAATGCCTTTACTTTGATTTATTGCTTTATGAGTTAACTCTTATGCAAGACTTATTAATACTTGTCTTGAAGTACTATTCATGAAAAGTCTTTGTTATATGATTCACCTGTTTACTCATGTCATCACCATTGTTTTGATCGCTGCATCCACTACATATGTTTACAAATAGTATGATCAAGGTTATGATGGCATATCACTTCAGAAATTATCTTTGTTATCGTTTTACCTGCTCGGGACGAGCGAGAACTAAGCTTGGGGATGCTTGATACGTCTCCGACGTATCGATAATTTCTTATGTTCTATGCCATATTATTGATGATACCTACATGTTTTATGCACACTTTATGTCATATTCGTGCATTTTCTGGAACTAACCTATTAACAAGATACCGAAGTGCCAGTTCCTGTTTTCTGCTGTTTTTGGTTTCAGAAATCCTAGTAACGAAATATTCTCGGAATTGTACGAAACGAAGACCCAGGGTCCTATTTTTCCACGGAGCTTCCAGAAGACCGAAGAACACACGAAGTGGGGCCACGAGGTGGCCAAACTATAGGGCGGCGCGGCCCAAGCCCTGGCCGCGCCGACCTATAGTGTGGGCCCCTCGTCTGGCCCCCGACTCTGCCCTTCCGCCTACTTAAAGCCTCCGTCGCGAAAACCCTGATGCGAAAAACCACGATACGGAAAACCTTCCAGAGACGCCGTCGCCGCCGATCCCATCTCGGGGGATTCACGGAGATCTCCTCCGGCACCCTGCCGGAGAGGGGATTCATCTCCCGGAGGACTCTACACCGCCATGGTCGCCTCCGGAGTGATGAGTGAGTAGTTCACCCCTGGACTATGGGTCCATAGCAGTAGCTAGATGGTTGTCTTCTCCTCATTGTGCTTCATTGTTGGATCTTGTGAGCTGCCTAACATGATCAAGATCATCTATCTATAATTCTATATGTTGTGTTTGTCGGGATCCGATGGATAGAGAATACCATGTCATGTTAATTATCAAGTTATTATACATGTGTTGTTTATGATCTTGCATGCTCTCCGTTTCTAGTAGAGGCTCTGGCCAAGTTTTTACTTTTAACTCCAAGAGGGAGTACTTATGCTCGATAGTGGGTTCATGCCGCATTGACACCAGGACGATGACGAGAAAGTTCTAAGGTTGTGTTGTGCTTGTTGCCACTAGGGATAAAACATTGGCGCTATGTCCAGAGGATGTAGTTGTTGATTACATTACGCACCATACTTAATGCAATTGTCTGTTGTTTAGCAACTTAATACTGGAGGGGTTCGGATGATAACCTGAAGGTGGACTTTTTAGGCATAGATGCAGTTGGATGGCGGTCTATGTACTTTGTCGTAATGCCCAATTAAATCTCACTATACTTATCATGTCATGTATGTGCATTGTTATGCTCTCTCTATTTGTCAATTGTCCGACTGTAATTTGTTCACCCAACATGCTTTTATCTTATGGGAGAGACACCTCTAGTGAGCTCGTGGACCCCGGTCCATTCTTTAATACTTGAAATACAAATCTGCGAGCAATACTTGTTTTTACTATTTTCTCTCGCAAACAATCATCTTCCACACAATACGGTTAATCCTTTGTTACAGCAAGCCGGTGAGATTGACAACCTCACTTGTTTCGTTGGGGCAAAGTACTTTGGTTGTGTTGTGCGGGTTCCACGTTGGCGCCGGAATATCCGGTGTTGCGCCGCACTACATCCCGCCGCCATCAACCTTCAACGTGCTTCTTGGCTCCTCCTGGTTCGATAAACCTTGGTTTCTTTCTGAGGGAAAACTTGCTGCTGTGCGCATCATACCTTCCTCTTGGGGTTGCCCAACGAACGTGTGAAATACACGCCATCAAGCACTCAAGCAATTTACTTTGGAATGGCGGAGAAATACCATGTAGTAGGTAGGTATGGTGGACACAAATGGCATAGTGGTTGGCTCAAGGATTTTGGATGCATGAGAAGTATTCCCTCTCGGTACAAGGTTTAGGCTAGCAAGGTTATTTGAAACAAACACAAGGATAAACGGTGCAGCAAAACACACATAAAAGACATATTGTAAACATTATAAGACTCTACACCGTCTTCCTTGTTGTTCAAAACTCAATACTAGAAATTATCTAGAGTTTAGAGAGACCAAATATGCAAACCAAATTTTAGCAAGCTCTATGTGTTTCTTCATTAATGGGTGCAAAGTATATGATGCAAGAGCTTAAACATGAGCACAACAATTGCCAAGTATCAAATTATTCAAGACATTTCAGAATTACTACATGTAGCATTTCCCGATTCCAACCATATAACAATTTAACGAAGAAGATTCAACCTTCGCCATGAATACTATGAGTAAAGCCTAAGGACATATTTGTCCATATGCAACAACGGGGCGTGTCTCTCTCCCACACAATGAATGCTAGGATCCATTTTATTCAAACAAAAACAAAAACAAAACAAACCGACGCTCCAAGCAAAGTACATAAGATGTGATTGAATAAAAATATAGTTTCGGGGAGGAACCCGATAATGTTGTCGATGAAGAAGGGGATGCCTTGGGCATCCCCAAGCTTAGACGCTTGAGTCTTCTTAAAATATGCGGGGGTGAACCACCGGGGCATCCCCAAGCTTAGAGCTTTCACTCTCCTTGATCATATTGCATCATTCTCCTCTCTTGATCCTTGAAAACTTCCTCCACACCAAACTCGAAACAACTCATTAGAGGGTTAGTGTACAATAAAACTTAACATGTTCAGAGGTGACACAATCATTCTTAACACTTCTGGACATTGCATAAAGCTACCTGGACATTAATGGATCAAAGAAATTCATCCAACATAGCAAAAGAGGCAATGCGAAATAAAAGGCAGAATCTGTCAAAACAGAACGATCCGTAAAGATGGATTTTATTGAGGCACCAGACTTGCTCAAATGAAAATGCCCAAATTGAATGAAAGTTGCGTACATATCTGAGGATCACGCACGTAAATTGGCTTAATTTTCTGAGCTACCTACAGGGAGGCAGGTCGAAATTCGTGACAGACAAAGAAATGCAGTAACTGCGCAGTAATCCAAATCTAGTATGAACCTTACTATCAAAGACTTTACTTGGCACAACAAAACACAAAACTAAAATAAGGAGAGGTTGCTACAGTAGTAAACAACTTCCAAGACTCAAATATAAAACAAAAATACTGTAGTAAAAACATGGGTTGTCTCCCATAAGCGCTTTTCTTTAACGCCTTTCAGCTAGGCGCAGAAAGTGTATATCAAGTATTATCGAGAGATGAGGCATCAACATCATAATTTGTGTATCAAAAGGTAACTTCATTCTCTTTCTAGGGAAGTGTTCCATACCTTTCTTGAGAGGAAATTGATATTTAATATTACCTTCCTTCATATCAATAGTAGCACCAACGGTTCGAAGAAAAGGTCTTCCCAATATAATGGGGCAAGATGCATTGCATTCAATATCCAAGACAACAAAATCAACGGGGAGAAGGTTATTGTTAACCATAATATGAACATTATCAACTCTCCCCAAAGGTTTCTTTTTAACATTATCAGCGAGATTAACATCCAAATAACAATTTTTCAATGGTGGCAAGTCAAGCATATCATAGACTTTATTAGGCATAACAGAAATACTTGCACCAAGATCACATAAAGCATTACAATAAAAATTATTGACCCTCATTTTAATGATGGGCTCCCAACCATCTTCTAACTTCCTAGGAATAGAGGTTTCAAGTTTTAGTTTCTCTTCTCTATCTTTTATGAGAGCATTTGTAATGTGTTTTGTGAAAGCCAAGTTTATAGCACTAGCATTAGGACTCTTAGCAAGTTTTTGCAAGAACTTTATAACTTCAGAGATGTGGCAATCATCAAAATCCAAACCATTATAATCTAAAGCAATGGGATCATCATCCCCAATGTTGGAAAAAAATTCAGCGAGTTTTATCACGAGCAGTTTCAACGAGCTTTAGCGGTTTTTGCAGTTTTGCAGGCTTTGCATTAGGAGTAGAAACATTGCCAACACCAATTATTTTACCATTATTAGTAGGAGGTGCAGCAACATGTGGATCATTAACATTACTAGTGGTGGTAATAGTCCAAACTTTAGCTACATTATTCTCTTTAGCTAGTTTTTCATTTTCCTCTCTTTCCCACCTAGCATGCAATTCAGCCATCAATCTTATATTCTCATTAATTCGAACTTGGATGGAATTTTCTGTAGTAGTAATCTTATTATCAATATCCCTATTAGGCATAACTTTCAATTTTAAAAGATCAACATCAGAGGCAAGTCTATCAACTCTAGAAGCAAGAATATCAATTTTATCAAGCTTTTCCTCAACAGATTTGTTAAAAGCGAGTTTGTGTACTAATAAATTCTTTAAGCATGGCTTCAAGACCAGGGGGTACACTCCTATTATTGTTGTAAGAATTCCCATAAGAATTACCATAACCATTACCATTAGCAGAAGGATATGGCCTATAGTTATTACCAGAATTGTTCCTATAAGCATTGTTGTTGAAATTATTGTTTTTAATGAAATTCACATCAACATTTTCTTCTTGAGCAACCAATGAAGCTAAAGGAACATTATTTGGATCAACATTAGATCTACCATTCACAAGCATAGACATAATCACATCAATCTTACCACTCAAGGAGGAGGTTTCTTCAACAGAATTTACCTTCTTACCTTGTGGAGCTCTTTCCGTGTGCCATTCAGAGTAATTTATCATCATATCATCAAGAAGCTTTGTAGCCGCCCCCAAAGTGATGGACATAAAGGTACCTAAAGCAGCTGAATCCAATAAATTCCGTGAAGAAAAATTTAGTCCTGCATAGAAGGTTTGGATGATCATCCAAGTAGTCAGTCCATGGGTTGGACAATTCTTTACCAAAGATTTCATTCTCTCCCATGCTTGAGCAACATGTTCATTATCTAATTGCTTGAAATTCATTATGCTACTTCTCAAAGATATAATTTTAGCGGGAGGATAATATCTACCAATAAAAGCATCCTTACATTTAGTCCATGAATCAATACTATTCTTAGGCAAAGATAGCAACCAATCTTACCTCTTCCTCTTAATGAGAAAGGAAACAATTTCAATTTAATAATATCACCATCTACATCCTTATACTTTTGCATTTCACATAGTTCAACAAAATTATTAAGATGGGCAGCAGCATCATCGGAACTAATACCGGAAAATTGCTCTCTCATGACAAGATTCAATAAAGCGGGTTTAATTTCAAAGAATTCTGCCGTAGTAGCGAGGTGGAGCAATAGGTGTGCATAAGAAATCATTATTATTTGTGGTTGTGAAGTCACACAACTTAGTATTTTCAGGGGTAGCCATTTTAGCAGTAGTAAATAAAGCAAACTAGATAAAGTAAATGCAAGTAACTAATTTTTGTGTGTTTTTGATATAGAAAGCAAGACAGTAAATAAAGTAAAGCTAGCAACTAATTTTTTTGTGTTTTGTTTAAGTGCAACAAACAAAGTAGTAAATAAAATAAAGCAAGCCAAAAACAAAGTAAAGAGATTGGGAAGTGGAGACTCCCCTTGCAGCGTGTCTTGATCTCCCCGGCAACGGCGCCAGAAAAAGAGCTGTTGGCGTGGGAGTTGAAAATCTTTGTGGTGTAACTTTTCTTTGATCCCCGGCAACGGTGCCAGAAAAAGAGCTTGATGCGTGCAGTTGACACACGTCCGTTGGGAACCCCAAGAGGAAGGTGTGATGCAGACAGTAGCAAGTTTTCCCTCAGAAAGAAACCAAGGTTTATCGAACCAGGAGGAGCCAAGAAGCACGTTGAAGGTTGATGGTGGCGGAATGTAATGCGGCGCAACACCGGGATTCCGGCGCCAACGTGGAACCTGCACAACACAACCAAAGTACTTTGCCCCAACGAAACAGTGAGGTTGTCAATCTCACCGGCTTGCTGTAATAAAGGATTAACCGTATTGTGTGGAAGATGATTGTTTGCAGAAAACAGTAAAGAACAATTGCAGTAGATTGTATGCGATGTAAAGAATAGGACCGGGGTCCACGGTTCACTAGAGGTGTCTCTCCCATAAGATAGCATGTTGGGTGAACAAATTACAGTCGGGCAATTGACAAATAGAGAGGGCATAACAATGCACATACATGATATGATAAATATAGTGAGATTTAATTGGGCATTACGACAAAGTACATAGACCGCTATCCAGCATGCATCTATGCCTAAAAAGTCCACCTTCAGGTTATCATCCGAACCCCTTCCAGTATTAAGTTGCAAAACAACAGACAATTGCATTAAGTATGGTGCGTAATGTAATCAATAACTACATCCTCGGACATAGCATCAATGTTTTATCCCTAGTGGCAATAGCACATCCACAACCTTAGAACTTTCTGTCACTGTCCCGGATTTAATGGAGGCATGAACCCACTATCGAGCATAAATACTCCCTCTTGGAGTTAAGAGCAAAAACTTGGCCGAGCCTCTACTAATAACGGAGAGCATGCAAGATCATAAACAACACATAGGTAATAGATTGATAATTAACATAACATAGTATTCTCTATCCATCGAATCCCGACAAACACAACATATAGTATTACAGATAGATGATCTTGATCATGTTAGGCAGCTCACAAGATCCGACAATGAAGCACATAAGGAGAAGACGACCATCTAGCTACTGCTATGGACCCATAGTCCGGGGGTGAACTACTCACTCATCACTCCGGAGGCGACCATGGCGGTGAAGAGTCCTCCGGGAGATGATTCCCCTCTCCGGCAGGGTGCCGGAGGTGATCTCCAGAATCCCCCGAGATGGGATTTGGCGGCGGCGGCGTCTCAGTAAGGTTTTCCGTATCGTGGCTCTCGGTACAGAGGGTTTCGCGACGAAGACTTTAAGTAGGCGGAAGGGCAACGCGGGGGGCCACACGAGGGCCCCACACGCTAGGCCGGCGCGGCCAGGGCTTGGGCCGCGCCGCCCTAGTGTGGCGGCGCCTCGTGGCCCCACTTCCTTTCCCCTTTGGTCTTCTGGAAGCTTCGTGCAAAAATAGGACCCCGGGCGTTGATTTCGTCCAATTCCGAGAATATTTCTTTACTAGGATTTCTGAAACCAAAAACAGCGAGAAAACAGACAATCGGCTCTTCGGCATCTTGTTAATAGGTTAGTGCCGGAAAATGCATAAATACGACATATAATGTGTATAAAACATGTAGATATCATCAATAATGTAGCATGGAACATAAGAAATTATCGATACGTCGGAGACGTATCAGGATGCCCCAGTGGTTCATCCCTGCATATTTTAAGAAGACTCAAGCATCTAAGCTTGGGGATGCCCAAGGCATCCCTTCTTCATCGACGACTTATCAGGTCACCTCTAGTGAAACTATATTTTTATTCCGGCACATCTTATGTGCTTTACTTGGAGCGTCTGTTTGTTTTTGTTTTTGTTTTTGTTTGAATAAAATCGGATCCTAGCATTCTTTGTTTGGGAGAGAGACACGCTCCGCTGTTTCGTATGAACACGTATGTTCTTAGCTTTATTTTTAATGTTTATTGCGAAAGTTGAACTACTTCATTCATTGTTATATGGTTGGAAACGGAAAATGCCGCATGTGGTAAATGGTATAATGTCTTGAATAATTTGATACTTGGCAATTTTTGTGCTCATATAGATCATGTTTAAGCTCTTGCATCTTGTACTTTGTACCCATTCATGAAGAACTACATAGAGCTTGTTAAAATTTGGTTTGCATGATTGGTCTCTAGAGTCTAGATATTTTCTGGTTAAGGTGTTCGAACAACAAGGAGACAATGTAAAGTCTTATAATACTTACAATATGTTCATATGTGAGCTTTGCTGCACCTTTTATACTTGAGTTTGCTTCAAACAACCTTGCTAGCCTAGCCTTGTATTGAGAGGAATTCTTCTCGTGCATCCAAATCCTTGAGCCAATAACCATGCCATTTGTGTCCACCATACCTACCTACCACATGGTATTTCTCTGCCATTCCAAAGTACATTACTTGAGTGCTACCTTTAAAAATTCTATTTCTTTGCCTTTGCAATATATAGCTCATGGGACAAATAGCCTTAAAAACTATTGTGGTGAAGAATATGTACTTATGTGTCTTATTTCTTAATAAGTTGCTTGTTGAGCGGTAACCATGTTTCTGGGACGCCATCAACTATTTTTCCTTTGTTGAATATCATGTGAGTTGCTATGCATGTTTGTCTTGTCTGAAGTAAGGGCGATTTTCATGATCATATGGTTTGAGTATGCATATTGTTAGAGAAGAACATTGGGCCGCTAAATAAGCCATGATTCATGGTGGAAGTTTCAGTTTGGAAAATTAATCCTCAATCTCTTATGAGAATTTTAACTGTTGTTGAATGCTTATGCATTAAAGAGGAGTCCATTATCGGTTGTCTATGTTTTCCCGGTATGGATGTCTAAGTTGAGAATAATTGTCGTCGTGGTGAACGAGCAGATGCCATAGGATGGCTTAAGTTGGGGCCGAATGGACGTATGAGGATTCGGGGGAGGGTTTGCGATTAGATGGGAAGAACTTCCGGATGCTTTCCTCAAGAACACAACCAAAGGCCGGTACACAAGAAGAGAGACAAGAGGAAGAACTCTTTACTAGATCGCTAGCTTCATTGATCTCAACACGGTTACAAGTTCTTGTTCACTGATCTCCCTGTGGTCTCGCGCCTGTAGGAGGCAGTACCCCCTCTCCTTATATAGGGGAGAGGGTGGCTTACACTGGAAGAAACCCTAATGGCATCTTTGACTAGACAAACTACTTTACAAAGCTACTTTAATCATAGATGACACCGGAGTCCTCTTTAATCAGGGGCGCTGACGTCCTCCGGCTTCTTTGACCGTCACCCTTCTCTTTATCGTCAGCCCTTCGTCAAAAGTTACTTTGCTTAGCTCACCTTTGTCCTCTAGCTCTGTAGAGAATCTTTGACCAGTCCTGCCGACAGGCTCTCCTTTCCGGTATCTTCTTTACCGGGTTCCGGCATACCCTCTTGGGGATACCGGCCTAGCTTTGCTTTCCCAAATTCCTACCAGGCTTCCGGTAAGAACATTAAACCGGTATCTCGATGGCTCAAACCATCCGGTTTGGCATGCCTTTGGCATACGGGGGTTATCCCCCCAACATTAGTCCCCGAAGCTGGTATAGCACTGGAGGATTCTATCCTACGGACCATGCCGAGTTCTCATCTCCTTAGGATACCGGTTTAATTACTCGTGTCTTGAGCTTAGTTC
>NW_025899802.1:0-11778 GCF_022539505.1 Lolium rigidum
ATATCCGTGTTTTCTTCTGGTAGAGGTAGAGGCAACTTCAAATCTTCTGCTATTTTTGTTGTAATTTGCTAATGAAAAGCGAGTCAAATGTAAAACCAAATACTCCACGTGTCTATATGAGTCCATTGTGAAGAAAATGAACAAATGGCATTTTTTTTGCGTGACACAATATGCAAATTTTGTAACAAAATCTAACTCAACTTGTATGTAGACTGAATAACTACTATATTATAGGGGAACAAACATCATTTTTCTCATAATTTTGAGGCCTCATAGGGAGTTATTCTCATGATGACACGTGTTGTTTCAGATCATATATTCTCCACTGCTTTTTTCTGTGTGCAGTTTCGGTACCACCTATGATTTTCTTGTGTACATTTTCCTTTATGATATTTTGGGTGTTCGGCTCTGGTGTATTGCTGGTGTGACCATAGCTTTGATAATTCTGGGCGGTGGTGGGCCATGGTGGGTCCCGATAGCACCGCTTTGACTACTTTTTGTTATTACGTGGCCTGTTGCTTATCTTGATTTCCTCTCATCTCTCTCCCCCCATCATCTTCCCCACCAGGCCCAAGCTCCTCCGCCCCACGGCCGCCGCCTCGCCTTCTGTTGCGCGTTGTTTGTCCATTTCGATCCCGTGCTATGCAGATTGACGGCTCCGTCAGCGAGGTCACTAACTTCGTCAGGCCCCCACCGGGGATGCGAGCGGTAACATTGGAAGGTGCGCGCAGGCCCCTGTGATGGCCGAACCGAGGCTGGTTCGTCGCCGTCTCCGCCAACGAGCTCCCATGGGCCGAGCCTGTGTAGCCGTGCCTAAGACGGACGGCCGCTGCGGGCGCCGCGCGTGCCTACGCGGCGAAGGCCTCGACTAAATCGGGCAAGCAACCCGTCCCTCCCCTTCTGGAACCGCACCAGCGGGTTGCTTCTTCCCCCTGCCTCCCTCTCTCCCAATGTGGAGGTTCTCCAGCTCCGGCGATAGTAAGAAGGTGGACGGCGCGGCGTGCATCCGCGTGCTGACATGCCTTGGCTTGCGGAAGCGGCATAAGGCAATCACTCTCGCCCGCCTTTCCCCCTGTGCCGATGGAGAAGAGGGAGCAGCAGCACGGAAGGAGAGCAACGGGAAAGGAGAGGCGTATGCGGGGCATGGCAGAAGACCTGGAGGCGCCCTCGCCGGTGTGGATTATCTCGCGTTGGTGGCGGCCGAGGAGATGGGGATGGAGGAAGACATCTCTGGTCATCACCGGATCGGATCACCCACCACCATCAAATCGGAGAGCAAGGCGAGGACGCTCGGGATCCGCGCCGGCGCCTGAGGCGACGAGGAGCTCTGTGGTGAGGGCACCGACGACCACCGGGTCAACCTTATGGGACAGCTATGCGACGCCGCCTATCAGTTCCGCGACTCCCAGCCAGGTTTTTCCCTGCCCGAACCTCTAACTCTCCCCTAACTTCCTACAGGTTAGATCTCTCATGTTTCCCGTCGGCCACCACTTCCACTTCTCCGAGCTCGCTGGAGGGCGCGGTTATATGGCGAGGTGTCCGCGCTCGGCCCGGCAGCAGTCAACACGGTGAGGTCAGAATAGGGGGCTTCCTCTATAGTGATTTTCGAGGCAAACGCCTCGCTCTCACCTTGCAGCCATGGAAATGGCGATGACTAGATGAAGCAAGCTGTCATGTCCTGCTTCCTCCCTCTTGGCGAGATTCAGGTGAGCTGTCTCTTCCATATGCCTCCGTTTCCCCTGAAGATGCAAATCAAAACAAAAAAATACAGGCACCAACAACGATGGGCCAACTGCGATGCACAAAAAATAAACCCAGACTGCTCCTTGCTACTGGAGTACCTAGCCTAAGGTGCAGCTCAAGGTTTCCTCACACTTAGACTTCATATCCTGTGTTCATCTACTACCTATGTGTACTTCAGGCCTTCTCACTTAAATCTGAGTCAACAAATTTTCTGCAGTTAAACATGCAGTTTGGTGCAACGGATTGTAAGAGGCTCATCAAACTCCTTTTACGGAGTGTTTTGAACTACATTGTTTTTGCAATTTTATTCCAAGGTCAAAAAAAATTCTTATTTTAGATTAGATTTGTCTTATTTCGACATTTTTTCAGGTAGTATCTGAAAGGGTTTCCCACTATCTATATGTTTTGCATCCGCGAAGGTAGTTAATCTGTAATCATTGAACCTTTTTTCACCCAAAGCCCTTATAATGATGCTCTTGAATTTAAACGCAGCAATTATTTCCAGATTTAGTGGAAGTGTATTTTTGAATGATCCTCACAACTGATGTTATCAAGCAGTAGCAGACTTAGTATCTTACTTTTTTTTGTTTTAGAAATAGGAAACGCAGTCTCAGTAACTTTGGTTTTGTTCAGCAAAATAGCTGAAGATCAATCTGTGCCTATTTTGTAGCATATTGAAGTGAGTTATTTTCATGTTTAGATAAGCTTTTCCCAAAATGTAAGGTTCTGGAGAGGTGCTACGTTATCTCATGGCCTACTTTTCTTGCGGTGTTCAGTGTGCTCCTCATCTGTAGAAATTTGCTTACTGTCGATTGGCTACTTTATAGAAAAACCATAAAGTGCTTGCCCTGCTTCCGTCAAAATTTGCTTCCCGTCCTTAATTAAGTTTTGCAGCAATCACAGAGTGCTTATTATTGCCGTACTTGCCTTTCTTCTGAACAGAATCTGTAGGCAACAGAAATGTCATGTCTTTTCTTTTTACTCAGAATGGTGCATCCAGGAGAAAGTATTTGTTACTCAAAATTTGTTGGCATTATATCCTCAACTGCAGGAAATAATGCGACCTCTCTATGGCATTCACGTTGGTCATTTTTCTGAATTGTATTTGCATCTCCAGAAAATAATTGGCTATGCTATTTCATACAAGTTAGAAAATGCTGATTTGTCACAACATTCGGTAGAAATAAGTTGTGTCTGATCCTAACATGCAATTTACTCTATCTGTTCCTATGTAATCTGCTGGCACTACTGTTTCTAACTCTATTTGTTCCTATTTAATTTGCCTGGCACTAATGTTTCTAACTCGATCGAAAAGATTTTTTCCAGGCTGTAGACCAACTCCTTTCTCACAAATGCGAGTAATTGCTGGGGTAAAAATTATCCTTCGTCCTTCAGATAGAAATACTATTTATTCATCGATTCCTAATATTATCGTACTAACTGGCCTTAGAAGCTGAGAACGTCGACGTGTACTGTAGCTTGAGAAGATGCATCTCTTGCCAGGGTTGTGCATTGCTAGAGCAAGGTCTGCACCCACCCATATTGTTTCACTTGCCTTTTTTCTCTGTCCGATCTTATTGTTGTGTGATGTGTCATTTCTTCGTTTCAGGAGTTGCTCGGTGATTTTCCTAATTTCTACGTTCTCACTACCTTTTGTCTGGTCAGTTCTTAGTCTACAACCCTTGGACTCATGATCTCCTGACAAACAGTTTAGAAATTTCATCCAGTTAGTGGCAACTAGAAAACAACATAGAGTTATCCTAATGAGGCTTCTCATAATAGACAACCCCCCCCCCCCCACCAGTTCAGCATGATGTAAATGAAAGTTCAGGGTTGTCACTATTTAGCTATTCTATAAGAAAGTGTTACTACAACATTCCAAGGAACAATTTAGGAGGCTTTATTTGAGAGGGTGTCTACCTTGTGCCTATCTGAAACAGGTTTTGCTGGTCTGGTTGTCATCCCAAAACTAACAAAATAATTAGAGACTTCAGAGGTTTCCTCTCAAATAAAGTCTTTCTTTACTGATGTTTTAATTTCTTTATTCTTTGGTTGTTTGTGCTAGGTTTTCTCCTCTGGTCCATATAATCTCATGGCTGTTGGGAATTCTGGACATCGTTGTGTGGTACTCCTTCCTTTTTTTCATGGTTCCTCACAGCTCCGCTCAAAGGTACTTACTGCTTATGCTCCTACGATAAAATCATTCACACCCTATTCATCAATTGGATGGCATGCTTGGGGTCTCCTTTTATCAGCACTACAAATAGATTCAGGTTTTTCGTGTGTTCAAATTATAAGAACAATAAGTAAATAAGTTGTATCAGGCTAACAGAGCATGTATGCATGCTGTTATTTTCACATCTATTACAAACATGTGGCATCTGGCTGCAAATATAGGTCATAATTATCATGGAAAACACGAATGGAAAAAGGAACTACCCCTGTTTTAAGTTGATACATGTTGCACATTTTTTGAATTTGAAAATATAATTGGCCTCTACTCCTGCTAGCAAGGAACATAACTGTTACTTTGTGAATTAGTGTATTAGTTACATGCTTCACTGTGTAAAGTGTACAATAAAAAAAGGGTTAGCCTTGCAGTGTCTCTCCTGCACTATCAGCACCACAAAAAGGCAAGCAACTATACTAGGATTATTGACAAGAAAAAATAGAAGATGATCCAAAACTGGCTGGCTAGGGGGCCTCTGAAACCCTCATAGTAGAAGCTATAAGTCTTTCAAATCTGTACAACAGAAATATACAGTTAAGCTAAACGATTAATCAGCTGGAGAGTACTAATCAATCAAAAGCTTTTGTTTACAAATTAAGAGGGGCAATGATTATGCTATTATCGGTTCGTCGTCTTTTGTGTGTGTGCCCCAGAGAACACGTATAAGGAGGAATGATTTGCTTTCGTTGTTTGTAGCTGGTAATTGAAAATTAGTAGCTGATTAAATTAATAATCTAGAAACTGCCTCTGTTTTGAATATCCAGATAAAAGCACCACTTATAATGGTGCTGATCTGCTTCAAATGTACGTTTTCCTATAGCAAGGTCAATGTGTTGGATAGTTTATCTTTGGCTGGATAAAGATATGTACTCCCTCCGTCTATTTTTAGGTGTCTTAGTTTTGTCTAGATACATCCGTATCTAGATATATCTTAGTTATAGATATGGAGAAAAAATTAAGACACCTATTTTTAGACGAAGGGAGTAACTTAATTATGTGGTGATTGTTAACGATCAAGACTGGCCAATACATGTTTACATGTGGTTGGGTCATGTTCTGGATCACATTCAAAACGTCATTTGCAGATTCTCTAATGGATTTTTCCTGACTAGCAGATTATTTTACACCATCTGTGTTTTACTTCTTGCAGACGTAATTCAATAGTTTGGAGCTTGAGAGACCACCAACAATTCTGGGGAAAACACACTGAACACATCTATTGTATGCACATTGAGAGATCAACCTGTCGTCTTCTGGACACCAGGTTTCCGTAGCTGTTGTTTTCATAGGGGTTTGTACCTTTGTATTCCTCTTCGTGGGTTAACTTTGTGTAGAAGTATAAGTGCAACCTATGACGCTGGACAGTCCTGTTGCCACAGTTCAGTTTCATGTGCACATTTTTTTCGATAATGATTTCAGGTGCACATGAATGAAACTCTTGCAAAGATCATGGTGCCACTTCATTTTTTCATATTTAAAGTTTTAGTCCTCTAGATAAAATATATAGTGCAGAAATCCAACAAAAAATGTACTTGCTATTAAAGTTAATAAGTTATTATAGAAGGAAAGAAATGTGTTGTTTTTTTTCCAATCTCTTGCAAAGATCATGGTGCCACTTCATTTTTTCATATTTAAAGTTTTAGTCCTCTAGATAAAATAATATAGTGCAGAAATCCAACAAAAAAATGTACTTGCTATTAAAGTTAATAAGTTATTATAGAAGGAAAGAAATGTGTTGTTTTTTTTCCAATCAAGCTAGGTTAATCTTCCGAAAGAAAAGTAGAATGCAGAATAAATTCTATTAAAAAAGAACAAAAACACCCAGGAAAACCAGACATTTGCGCCATGTTATCTACAGGAAAAAACATACCAATCCTACAATTAAAAGGGAAACAATTGTTTACGTGTACCTAGCAGTACCTAGGTAAATGTGTATCACGTTGCGCCTTTAGACCTAAAGTTTATAAAAATATATGTCTGGGGTGTGTCTAAATCTGGATGTATCTAGACAATAAAGAGTACATTTATTATAGACAAATCGCATACGTTTATTATAGACAGAAGTATTAATATTGTTGAACATCCCACTCAAAATATTATGTAAGTAAGAAATATCTATTGGGTCTAGCCAAATGACAAATATGTGATTTATTTATCTATTTGCAAATATGTGATTTATTTATCTTTAGAGATTGATCAGCTGTGACCGACTACATGAGATTATTATATTTTTATGAAATACCATTCTTCTGCTATACTTTTGCTTTTTTGTTTCACCCATGATTTTGTTCTTTGCGCAAAAGGTTTCCTATAGATATGTTATATTCTTTTAACATTTCGTAATTTCCAGTACCCATTTTATCTTATAGAATCTATATGCTACATCTTACGGCAATGAGAGGGGGGACACTACCACCGGTGGTAACACCATATTTTGCTTCATCTTATAGCTTCGGTACAGCGTATTTCCATAGGCTACGGATGAGATAATCGTATCATTAAGTAACTATTGGTTCAATTGCCCTGCCCATTCGTGAACTGTTCTTCATGAACATCTTGCCACCGGCTTTTCTTTTGTACGTAGCTAAGATGCCATCAGCTAGGTAAGAAGTAAGTGCGAATGTATTGTTGTCATTTGTCAAGTTTGCTTGATTTTGTCATTGGCATTATACTTAGACATTACGACGGTTTAGCTTCACTTCTTTTGAGATATCCCTTGCAAGTTCAAACGGTGTATCTATGTTATTTCACCTACTTCTCCATTAGTCAGCCACCATACTAGTGCGGCGGCATTCTCCATTAGTCAGCCACCATACTGGCGCGGCGTGCCGCCGCGCCGATCATTGCTAGTGATCAAAAAGGGTGAGTAAGTTGAAGAGCAGAGCTATTTTTGTTATTTTTTTACGTTTTCCCCTTCCTCTCCGGCTACATGTCATAGGCCCCTCTCCCCAATCCATATACTATTTTGGAAGGCCTCAAAACAACACTGTACTTCCGGTTCACGGCCATGGCTTTCCACCGCCTACCTCTCCTCGTGCTCATCGCCATCCTACTCCTATTCACCGGCGCCTCTGCTTCCCACAACCAGCTCCCACCGGAGTCTACCACCGCGCCCCGCCGCCACACCCCTTCCCCGGCGAGCACAGCCACCGTCCACTCCCATCCGGTCCCTAGCGCCACCACCCGCTCCATGCACCAAAACCACCTCGGGATGGACGGGAGCCAGTTGACCCTCGCCCTCGACCGCTTCACCGCCGATGCCCAACCTTCTCCCCTCGAAGAAGCCATGGCGGCGAACCATCCTGCGCCGCTTGGGCCACCCAGAGCGGCCACACCGCCGCCTCCGCTCATCGCCGCGCCGGATCTGACCTCGGAGGCACCTAAGCGGCAACAGGAGGACGCGGGCTCCGCCTCGGCTGCAACCCTCGCCGAACCGGCAGCGGCCACGGCAACAACAACGCTTCCTCAACAACTCCTCGACCAGCGCACCGCGGCGGCAGCAGCCGCAGGCTCTCTGCCTCCCACCCAAGACGGCGTCGCGAGGGCGGTGGCCTTAGGCAGCCAAGAGGGGCTGCTGCCGCTGGCGAGGGCGCTTAGGGCGCTGGGGTACAACGAGATGGCCGCGTCGGCGACGCTCCACCCTAACTTACCGTCGCTCGCGAGGTGGCACGGGCCGATCACCGTCTTCGCGGCTCCGGACATCTCCCTCCAGACCTCGTGCCCCTTCTGCTCGCGCCGCCGCGTCCTCCTGGAGCACATCGCCCTCGGCTAGTACCCGTACTCCGAGCTCGCCGCCAGCCCCACCACCAAGATCCCCTCGGCCTCCCTCAACCTCTGCCTCAACATCGCCACCGTCAGGGGCACGTTCTCCGTCCACCACGCCAGGCTCTTCGTGGAAGGCGTCGAGATTTCCCACCCCGAGGTCTACAACGACGGCCGCTACATCATCCATGGCCTCCGCACCTTCTTGCAGCCGCTCTCGCAGTACTCCTGCTTCGACCGCTCGCACTCGCGCCACTGCCACGACGACAGCAGGCCAACTACGCGGCCAGGCGGCGGCACGCCGACCCGGTCGGACGCCACCTCCGTCACCATGTCCGCGATGCGCGTGAGCATCAAGATCCGCGAGGCCATCGCCCGCCTCCGCGATGGTGCTTAGCGACGGCTTCATGACGCTTGCCATGGTGAGTGACACTGCAAGTCGTTTGCGTGTCGTGATGAGTTCTGATGACATTTGTGGCATTGCGTTACTGATTAGTGATTACAGTACTGCTTATGATCGGAATATTCTTGGAAATTTGATGCAACTGATGGCTTGATGTTTTGTGCTGAACTAACCCAATCTCACATTTTAGCTGTTCAATTGGTTGCTCTGTTCATAATACCCAGTGTGCTGAATGGCAGTTCTGCTAGAAATTACTAGTTCGACTGCATTTTCCCTTGCTAAATTTGTGTTTCCTCATGTGCTGTGCTAAATCTGTTTGTCATCAGTAAATGTAAAAATTGCCCCTCAATTGTTTCTTGATTAGTTCGAACTCACTGTAATCTACTGAACCTTCCCATGTGTGCCCAAGCACCTGCAGGATAGTGATCAATTTTTTTTCTGTGCTCTGTCATGATGGAAAATACAATTTACAATTGATCCATGGTTTTCCTTATTTTTTCTTCTTCTTGAAACATAACTTTGTTGTGTGAGTTCTTTTTGTGGACTTTGATTGAAGTGGCCGTCTCGATCGATTCAGAGGTTTATCTCTAGGACCTGTATCTGCATGACGAATTGTGTAGCATGAATTGCATACTACTAGTATCGAGCTATATAGCTGCAAAGTGTGTTATGTTCGATAGATTCGGTATGGTGTTTAGGGTAGCAACTTCTTGTGTACGTAGACAATGTCCAAGTTTGATTCAAGCATAAGGTACATAAATAATGTCCAAACTATAGCTGCAAAGTGTATGGATTATGGAATCAGCAGCTGACCATGCTGTGTGAATGAAGTTCTGCATTGTTTTGGCAGTTGCAACTTGCATATATGTGCAGTGGGTGACCCAGATGCTTGCTTGGCTTGTAATTCTTCTCAGAAATGCTCGGACTTCAGCAATTATTTAATCCGCACCTAAGCGCTAGAATTTTGTTTTGTGAAACACCTATGAATTCTGGGGTGGAGTATTCACTATTCAGATGTTGGCATGTGCTGGCAAGATCTACTCGAACATTCCCTCATTGTTCATTCCTTTTACTGACCAATGAAAATGGAGTAGATTTTTTATGCTTCCCTTTATTAGCAGTCGCTGTAACTGGTTATTTCGATGTGGTAATTTCATAATCAGGCTAACTATAAAGGGAATGTTGACTCTTCTAGTTTAACTGCCTGTCTTTTTAATTCTTTCAAACACCTGTTTTGTTAATCGTTGCTCCGTGCCTCTTGTTTCAAGCTGTAGCCCATGTCAGGCATTTTGTATTGGCAGATTTCTTGATGCAAAAGTTTGAAAATCGTAGAATTCCATCAAAAGATCCTTCTCTACCACACAGGGAAACTGTATATTTCAAAGATATTTGAGTCGGCCAAATTTTTCAAATGGATTTTATAATTTTTTGAAACAGCAAAAATGAAGTGCCCACAGACTGGGGAATTTGGGTATGTTTGGTTTGAGCCCCCACTTTGCCCCCACCAAGAAATTGGCATGACCAATGCAAGGGCATTGCACTACCAAAATTTTGGCAAAAATACACCATGTTTGGTTTGCAATAAACTGATTTCGTGCATACTAGCTTCTGAAATATTTTATAGACCTAGTAACTAGATCTGAGAAAATATGTAGATTATTAGTACCAAGTGTGATGCACTTATAAAGAGGAAATTTTTTTGGTCCAATGACATGCTTGTAATTTTTATTTTTTAGGTCTGTTTGTACTTCTATTGATGATTATTATTAGATTAACCAAATTTTCGAAAAAAAGAGGAAAAGAATGCCATGCAACCGTTGCGGCTGGAGGTTTTGATACACACCTAGACTACTTACTGCATACACCTGCTAAGAGCAAGTACAATAAGATACAGTCAACATGCTATAAGATTTAAAATAATATAGTTTATAAGATTTAAAATAATATAGTTTTGCTGAGATGGATGCGAGAGAAGAGAAGAGAGAAAAGAAGCAGGATAATAGCCGGATAATAGCCAGCGCGTGCTACTAGGCACTTTGTGAGATTGCAAGGTGGGCCATATGAATATAAAGTAGTTCATACTAGTATCTAACTATTGTATGGGCTGACTACAAGTAGACTATAGATGACATGGCAAAAATATATAGCCAACTGCTATTGTTCTTGCTCTAATTATGTGAGGTCGGTTGATTAATTCAAGACAAAACTATCAACTCATCACCATCGTCAGCAGAACAAAGGCGCACAACAAGGGATTCCCTTTCTCCCGCCCCACTTCGCGAGCCCTAGGTGACATCGGGGGCTACCATGCTGGCCTGAAGGGCTTCCCTTCCTCGCCCCCCTCCGTCCCACCGCCGCAGTAGGTCCCTTTGGGCGAAGCCCAAACCGTGCCGGTGGCGGTGGGGTCTTCTCCCTCGCGCGGTGGCAGAGTACTCGCTGGGAGTGGCGTCGTGTGGCGTGGCGGTGACTCGACGGCGAGGTGTTGCGGAACTGCGGCGACACGCGCATATGACATCGACGGTAGATGTGTGGTTTACCCTGCGACAGAAGCTCCCTACGACGGAGGCTAGGAGCTCACGACCTAGATGGGCTTTGTTATAAACGTGACAAGCAAATAACGAAAAACGAACAAGAACACACACACAAGGAACACAAGGTTTTAATGTGGAAAACCTCTAACAAAGAGAGGGAAAAAACCCACATGCGTCAGCTAGCAAAACTTCACTATATCGGAAGTGTTTATAAACGACGTGGGTTATCGTATGAAGCGATTAACCCTAGCGAGCGGCTTACACGATGTATATATATGAGGTGATGCCGATTCAGTCGGCCTCCCTCCGCTCATCATCGAAGTTAGCCTCCCTTTTAGTATGAATTTGGATCACAACATAACAAGCTTTGGCGGGCCTACGGTTCTAGGCTCATGCGTGCATGTGGGTATGGTGGCGCCTGATGGCGTCGACAACTAGGCTCCATGGCGGTGCCGGTGGCCGGCCAGGCGGTGGAGAGCTAGATCCTCACCGGCCAGCCCCCATTCGGTGGAGAGATTGTGGTGGGACGGTGGTCAGTGCCTCCTACTCCGATCAAGGTTGGCATGTCTTGTCTCTCGTAGGCGGTATGGACAATAGGCGACTCATTGCCACACTTGTTCGAGGTGCTTTGGGATCAGCGGTAGTGCAGGGCGAAATACCTGTGCCAAGCTGTCGACGACGACAAATGTGAGCACTATTACCTCCTTGGAGGTGTTGTCATGGACTCATGGTCACCGCTCAGATCACGGGCTTCAGGGGCACCATGTACACCTTCGCCAACACTTCTTGGTTGATGCCTCCTTCGGCATGGTTCGGTCCCGTTGGTCACTCGCCGACCCTTTGGCGCTTATGGGTGGGCGGTGTGTTGGCTTGCGCCATCCTGAAGTTGGATTTG
The DNA here is from genome assembly GCF_022539505.1 of Lolium rigidum. Taxonomy (NCBI): domain Eukaryota; kingdom Viridiplantae; phylum Streptophyta; class Magnoliopsida; order Poales; family Poaceae; genus Lolium; species Lolium rigidum. The sequence continues at coordinate 11,565 of NW_025899802.1, forward strand.
GCCCTATAGAGTTTCTTTCTTCGATCGTGACATGGCCTTGAAGCTCAGTGTATCGTCTCTTTGAGAGGTGCTAGGCGAGTTCTTGTCGCTTAGTTAGAGTGGGTTGTATTGTAAACCATATGGTGGCGTGTTTGTATCTTAGCCTCTTCTCCTATGATATTTGAGAAGGTAGGAAGGTCGGCAGACGGCATTGACACTGGTGGAAAAACAGGCT
>NW_025899803.1:0-103102 GCF_022539505.1 Lolium rigidum
CAGCTTACTCAACGTTTCCAAGGCGGCAGGGGATCAAAAGAAAAAGGAAATAGCCAAAAATCGGAGGGTGAAAAAAAACCCAAGAAAATAAACTTTTATAGCACATAGAGGATGACATGCGGGTCCCATGAGCCGGCGGGTTCCTCAACGTTTCAAACGTGGCATGAGATCGAAAGAAAAAGGCAAGTGACCAAATATCGAGAGCCAAAAATAATTCAAGAAAAGAAACTTGAGTGTACATAGAGGATGACATGCGGGTCCCATTTAGCGACAGCGGTATCACCGTTTGAGAAGCGACGGGGGATCGAAAGAAAAAGGCAAGTGACCAAATATGAGGTGCCAAAAAAAATCCAAGAAAAGAAAGTTTTATAGTACATAGAGGATGACCTGCGGGTCCCATTTAGCAGCGAGCGGTCTCACCGTTTGAGAGGCGGCAGGGGATCGAAAGAAAAAGGTAAGTGACCAAATATGAGGTGCCAAAAAAAATCCAAGAAAAGAAAGTTTTATAGTACATAGAGGATGACATGCGGGTCCCATTTAGCGAGCAGCGGTATCACCGTTTGAGTGGCGGCAGGGGATCGAAAGAAAAAGGCAAGTGACCAAATTTGAGGTGCCAAAAAAAATCCAAGAAAAGAAAGTTTTATAGTACATAGAGGATGACATGCGGGTCCCATTTAGCAGCAGCGGTATCACCGTTTGAGAGGCGGCAGGGGATCGAAAGAAAAAGGCAAGTGACAAAATTTGAGGTGCCAAAAAAAATCCAAGAAAAGAAAGTTTTATAGTACATAGAGGATGACATGCGGGTCCCATTTAGCAGCAGCGGTATCACCGTTTGACAGGCGGCAAGGGATCAAAAGAAAAAGGAAGTAGCCAGAAATCAGGGGGTCAAAAAAAATCCAAGAATAGAAAGAATTTTGGTTTATAGAGGATGACATGCGGGACCCATGATCCTGCATCGTAAACGGCTCGATCGGAGAGCGTTGAACGAGATGGCGCGATCGAGAAAAAAACAATGCCGAGAGGCTGCCATCTGGGCCCTACATCCCTCGGCGGTGCGGATTTGCGTTGACTCGGCCGGCGAACCCGAGAATTTGAGATGCACCACGTCCCGGGCCACCATACGCCACGTTTTGGCCGTTTTCGTCGGGCTAGGTGGCCTCAAAAACGAGAAAAAAAATGTTTTGACATGCACAACGGACAGACCCAAAATCGTCGGCCATGGTACACCAGCAACCACGGCGCGACTTCAACTTCGTCGGCCATGGCAACTTTTCTTGTAGTGTACTCGTGGGAGCACCGCGGTCTCTCTGACGCTCATGCAGCACTCCAGCTGACCCACAGCCAGTGCAGAGGTATGTTTCTTGTATGTGCTTCTTTTTCCTGACCGGTTCCTTTCATACCAGTTTTGCCATTGTTCAACCTTATGAATCGGTTTCTTTTTGTACAGCCACGCTGCCGAGATCTTCCCAGCTCGACGAGCTCATCAGCCGAGTTGCAGCCCTCCAAGGTTTGTTTCATTTCGCTTTCTCTTTTCACTTGTTAACTTTCACCTTGCTAACTTCTTTTATTCCGGTTTTTAGGCGAGAAGGAAAAGCTTTCCCTCCAGCACCAGAATGAACTGTTGGCTCAGAAGAATGAGACCGACAGGCTTAAGGAGGAGCTAATCCAGCTTGGGCTGTGACACGATAGCATGCTGAAAGAGGCCATCAAGGCCGAAAAAGCTGAGGTCGAAGAGTCCAAAGCCGCGCTGATCGAGCTGCATGAGGGGGAGATCCAGATACTCCGCGATCGGTTGCAGCAGGAGATCAAAGAGGAGAGGGATCTGCGGGAGTTGGAGAGACAGCGGAACAATCAGCTGGAGCTGGTCCAGATTACCCACGGCCGGATCATCAAGGACCTAGATGACAAGATCCGGAGTAAGCATTTTTCTCCTTCTTTGTAAGTTTTCTTATCTTGCCGGCTTGCTCTTATACCGGTTTCTTTTGTTATTTTCCGCAGCCATCTTCCCTGAGTCATATGAACGTGCCGAAGCAGCCGTTGCTAATGTCAGGGTCATGGATCCGGCTTCTGATGCCGCCCCTGGACCACAGAGGAATGTATCCCGGCTCTCTCCGCCCGCGTGACCCACATGAGCAAGCTTTCCAAGTTTCCGGATGTCGCGATTGAAGCTTTCAAGTGTTTCTGGCCTGGTGAAACTGTTCCGGAGCATGTTCATGATATCTGCGCCCGGATCAAGAAATGTGGTGCCCGACTTCATGAATGGCGGCGTTCTGCCGCACGTTCTATGAAGACACCGCTCTGCGGTTTGTCTGCTCCTGGTATGAAGACCTGGACTTGGATGCTCTGGAGACGCTGAGCTTTGGTGCTTCTACTACCGACCCCATTCTTACCGCCAAGCGCCGCGACCGAGCTTATCAAGTGGCCCATTATGCCTATGTGAGCACTTTCATACCGTGCCCAGAAGACTTTGAAAATGCTCAAAGCGATTATGGAGCCGAAGAACCTGCTGAAGAAACAGAACTGCCAATGATGAACCAGCTGCGTCTGGCCAAGCTCAGGAAAGCTCCTCTCCGAAATACGCATGACAAACTTTGTCCCTGTCTTAAAAACAATTCGTGAAATGCCCGGTATGCCGGGTTTGAAGATGTAATATACATTTTATGTCCGTCTGGTCCGTTAAACTTATTAGGCTACTAGGTCTGGTTTGTTTGAACTTGCTATGTTCGGTTTGTGTGAACCCTTTATGCCAAGTACTCCGGGTTCAATCACGAGTTCAATTTAGTGTTTGCTTAGATCTTTAACGTTGGCTTTGTCTATCTCTTTTGGGTGTTTTGACGTATGAGGTCCAAAGTCTTTTTGCCAAACACACAATCTCTTGAGCTTAGAGAAAAACTTCGAGTAACTCGAAAATTTTGCAAAAAAAACGGTATACCCAGGGTTAGCTAGATTTTATTCCGGGTTGTTTGCTTTTGGTCTCTTTTATCGTCCTTCATGCGTTTAGATCCTTCCGATATGTCTTGCTTGCCATGAAGCCGGGTTGCGAACAACAGCTAAGTCGAATGTCGTGGATATGACCACGGCAGGTACTACCGGGGGTAGCACTTCGTTGATACGGGGGCAAGGAGACAAGGCCATCTGCGGGTCGAGGTGCACAAGACGCAGGGGGTTTACCCAGGTTCAGCCCCTCCGAAGAGTAAAAGGCCTACGTCCTGCTAGATCTTATTGCTCAGTGGAGAATTACAATGGGGGGCTCAGTCGGCGGCTACGCCAAGAGCTTACAGGGGGAGATTGGATCTCGAGTCATCTCTCCTCTAGGGTTTAAGCTCGGGGGTTTATATAGGCACCCCCGATCTAGGGTTACATGGAGATAACTCTGAATCATAACAGTTGCTACTAATCCGGGATTCGCCACCCCTCTCACAAGTAAACTCCTTATCCAGTCGCGCGGATCTTCACCCCGGGATCACAGCCCAGTGGCCTTAGGGCCCGGTCGCTTGGGCGACTGGCGGTCTACCCAGGCCTTCATCTTCATGGCGAGTAGGACTGGCGACCCACCCCCTATGGGTGTATCCCCATCAGTAGTCCCCAAGCACGGTGGTGACGAAGCGTGGATCCAAACGAGTCTTGGAGAGGCACGGTGATGGATCAAGGTGAATCGCCACCGGGCTTCCAGAGACAAAGTTGCAGGTTCAGTGCTAGTCTCCAGTCGCCATAGCGTGATTAGCCAGTCGGCGTTACCAATCGTCGTTGGACAGTCGTCGTTTGGCCAGTCGTCGTTTGCCAGTCGGCGCACATCCTCCGTGAAGCCACGTGGAAGGGCCAACGGCTAGATTTCATGTTGACCGAGGCGCACACCGTTTGCATGCTGTTGATCGTTGGGCCTGACGTGACCGCTAACGGCTAGTTTAACGGCTACTCAGCCGGAGCCGGCGCACATCTCGACCGTTGATTACGGGGCAGCGATTCCGGAACAGATCACCGGACGGATTTCGTCCTTAATCTGGGCGAGTGCGGCGGTATAAAGGGTAGTCCCTGGGATTAGGGCTGACCATTCCACCGCGCACTTCTCTTCTCTTCATCTCCACTTCGCTTCGAGTTTCACACGCGTCCATGGAGGCGAAAGGTTGGGGCAAATCGAAGGTCACGCGGGAATCTCTCCTCCCGTATGTCGCCTCCGGGATCATTCCGGAGTTCAAGCAAGAGCGGTGGAGGGTCCCGGCGGCAAACGAGGTGGAGCCCCTCCCGCGGCCCGGGGAGTTCGTGATCTTCCTGAGCTTCCTCGACCGCGGGTTTGCTCTCCCCACCTCCGATTTCCTCGGGCAGCTGTTGGCCTTCTACAACATCAAGGTCTCTGACCTCGGGCCGCACAGTGTCCAACAGATTTCGCTGTTCGTGGCATTGTGCGAGTGCTACCTAGGCTGCCCACCATATTTCCCCTTATGGGTATCAATCTTCCATGGGCGGGTGACCAGGGCCAGCAAGGGCGACCCGGCACTCATCCCGAACGGCGCAATCACCTTCCAGGTGAAGTCGGGGGAGAGCTTCATCGACATGGCGCTTCCCAAGAAGGCGCAGTCACAGTGGCGCCGGTTCTGGTTCTACGCGCTGGAGTACACACCTTCGGGTGCGGTTCGCATTCCCCAGTACACTCCCGAGCCGAGTGTCCCTCGGCGCCTCAACGTTCGGTCGCTACCGCGCGACCAGGAGGAGGTGGTGAAGGGGATGCGCCTGGCGATCCAGGCGCTGAAGGACGATGGCCTTACGGCGGACAACATGTACAACTGTTGGCTCGGTCACCGTTTGATCCCTTTACGCTGCCGAGGCCACTTCATGTGGGAGTACCGGGGGCAGAACGACTGCACCCGGTCGACGGCGACTGAGTGGGATGAGGCCGAGTACCGGAAGCCACTCGCCAAGATCACCACGGCCGCCTTTACCTCCTTTGAAGACGGGCTGCAACCCTTCTCCGAGGACAAGCCGGCGCCCCAGGTATCAGTCTGCTTACTGCCATAACCACGAGTGCCCGAATAGGGTCTTTTCTTTACTGACGTGCTTCCTCGGCCCGGATGTAGCGATGGCTGAAGGTCGCCGACCATCTCCCTCCCCTCGCGGGGAAGGAACCTCCGGAGATGACCGAGGGCGAGGAGGACGAAGCCGAGGATGAGGAGGAGCGCAACGAGTCGGATTCCGACGCGAGGGACTTCATCCGACTCCCACGTGGGGTGAAGAGAGGAGCGACCTCCTCATCACAGGGTGTGCCGGGGGCGAGGCCTTCGGAGGGTGACGAGGAAGAAGAAGCGACCTCGCATCCGGAAGAAGGAAGACTCGCGAAGGGGGGAGCCGAGCCGCGGCCCAAGCGACTGCGTCAGACCATCCTCGAGGGCTCCACGAAGCTTCAGTGCCCTGATACGTCCAATTTGCATCACTATTTTATATCTTAATTTGCTGTTATTCATTGATATATTTCATATTTGGAGATAATACTTATGTTATTTCATCTATTTTGCATGTTTCATGATTATTGGAGGATCGCGCACCGGAGCCAGGATTATGCTGGAAACAGCACCGTCAGAATGCAATATTTCGGAAGATCAACAATTGACGGGAATTACACGAAAAATCCTATTTTTCCAGATGACGAAGGGAGCCAGAAGGGGGAGAAGAGGGGACCCGAGGTGGGCCCACCCCATAGGCCGGCGCGGCCCAAGGCCTGGCCGCGCCGCCCTGTGAGGAGGGGGGCCCACAGCCCCTCTCGCCTTCTTTTCTTCGCGTACTCCTTCGTCCCGAAAACCTAAGCTCCAAAGGTACGTCGCGAAGAGCCACAGCCGCCTCTGTGGGGCGGAGAACACCAGAGAGAAAAGAGCTCTCCGGCAGGCTGAGATCTGCCGGGGAAATTCCCTCCCGGAGGGGGAAATCGACGCCATCGTCACCGCCATCGAGCTGGACATCATCTCCATCACCATGACCATCATCTTCATCATCATCATCGCCATCTCCACCGCTGCACCTCGTCACCGCTGTAGCAATTTGGGTTTGATCTTGATTGTTTGATAGGGGAAACTCTCCCGGTGTTGATTTCTACTTGTTATTGATGCTATTGAGTGAAACCGTTGAACCAAGGTTTATGTTCAGATTGTTATTCATTATCATATCACCTCTGATCATGTTCCATATGATGTCTCGTGAGTAGTTCGTTTAGTTCTTGAGGACATGGGTGAAGTCTAAATGTTAGTAGTGAAGTATGGTTGAGTAATATTCAATGTTATGATATTTAAGTTGTGGTGTTATTCTTCTAGTGGTGTCGTGTGAACGTCGACTACACGACACTTCACCTTTATGGGCCTAGGGGAATGCATCTTGTACTCGTTTGCCAATTGCGGGGTTGCCGGAGTGACGAAACCCGAGCCCCCGTTGGTATATCGATGCGGGAGGGATCGCAGGATCTCGTAGTTTAAGGCCGTGGTTAGATTTATCTTAATTACTTTCTTGTAGTTGCGGATGCTTGCAAGGGGTATAATCACAAGTATGTATTAGTCCTAGGAAGGGCGGTACATTAGCATAGGTTCACCAACACAACACTTATCAAAACAATGAAGATTAATTAGCCGTATGTAGCGAAAGCACTAGACTAAAATCCCGTGTGTCCTCGAGAACGTTTGGTCATTATAAGTAAACAAACCGGCTTGTCCTTTGTGCTAAAAAGGATTGGGCCACTCGCTACAATTGTTACTCTCGCATTTTACTTACTCGTACTTTATTTATCTGTTACATCAAAACCCCCGAATACTTGTCCGTGAGCATTTACGGTGAATCCTTCATCGAAACCGCTTGTCAACACCTTCTCGCTCCTCGTTGGGATCGACATTCTTACTTATCGAAGATACTACGATACACCCCCTATACTTGTGGGTCATCAAGACTATTTTCACGGCGCCGTTGCCGGGGAGTGAAGCGCTATTGGTAAGAGGAATTGGTAAGGGAAATTTCTACTGTTTGTGCTGATTTTATTTTCTGCCTGCTGCTATAACTCATTATGGAGAGATCTTCTCTTGAGTGTTTATTTGGGAAATCTACTACTACTGCAAAGGTAGTGGATGAGGCGCCGGGTAAGGAAGAAATACCATACAAAATACCTATGAAAATTATTGAACGTGTAGTGGGTAACCGTTATACGGGGGATGGAACTGTCCACCCCGGAGATCATTTACTTGTTCTTACATGAATTATGCGGTTTATTCAAGTGTGCAGGTATTGCTATGGATGAAGTGAGGAAGAAACTATTCTCCGTATCGCTGTCCGGTAAAGCGGCGCATTGGTATAAATTACTCGGATAATGGGGATTCTCTTGAATGGAATGATATTGTGCCCCGGTTTTATTCTAAGTTCTATCCTCCAAGTGAGATTCACAAAGATCGGAATCGCATATATAATTTTTGGCCTCATGAAGGAGAAAGTATTGCCCAAGCGTGGGGGAGATTGAAGTCTTTAATGCTCAAATGCCCCATTCATGAGCTTCCTGGTAATATTATTATTGATAATTTCTATGCAAGACTTATTTTTCAAGACAAGACCTTGTTGGATACTTCTTGTTCTGGATCCTTTACACGCAACAAGGAAGAGTTTAAAAGGGACCTTCTTAATCGGATCCAAGAAAATACTGAAGGATGGGAGAACGACAAGGATAGAGAATCGGTATAAATTATGATTATAAATGCATTGAAGCTTTTATGGATACTCGATAAATTTCGTAATATGAGTGCTACTTATGGTCTTGATTCTCAAGTTGCTGCAAATCTTTATAAAGCTTTTGCTTCTCATTATGAATTGCCTAAGAAGAACTTTGATAAGTATCATGAACCGTATAAAGATAAAATTGATTCATCTATAAATAAATGTGTTGTAGTTGAAACCGTTGATCATGTTATTCCTGAAGCTTATATTGAAAAAACTCCTTTCCCTGCTAAAATGAAGGAGTACTCTGTTATAAATAGTGCGGTTCATAAAAGTGAAAAGAAACCTATAGAACCCGAAGAACAAATAAAAGTTGAACCTCGTCGTTGCAATTGTTAAAGATCTTGTGGATCGTGTTATCACCAGATTTTGGCTAAATCGAGGAGGTGGGCCGCGATCAAGATGGGCTTGGAAGATTACACGTGGAAGATCTCTCGAAGCGGCCTTGCTCGGTGGAGTTGGGCCGGATTGCCCATGTATCTTTAATTATAGTAGATTGTATCTAGATTAAAAGTTAGAGTTTATCTCGTGCACGGTTTAGTGCACGCCCACATTAGAAAGTCCGCTGGACTATAAATATGTATCTAGGGTTTATGGAATAAACAACAACCAACGTTCAACCACAAACAAATCTCGGCGCATCGCCAACTCCTTCGTCTCGAGGGTTTCTACCGGTAAGCACCATGCTGCCTAGATCGCATCTTGCGATCTAGGCAACACAAGCCTGCCCACGTTGTTCATGCGTTGCTCGTATCGAAGCCTTTTTGATGGCGAGCAACGTAGTTATCTTAGACATGTTAGGGTTAGCATTGTTCTTCATATTACATGCTTTCGTAGTGCAACCCTTGCATGTCTAGCCGCCCTTACACCTATCTTAGGTGTAGGGGCGGCACCCCGCTTGATCATAGTTTAGTAGATCTGATCCGTTACGGTTGCTCCTTGTTTCGTCAAGGATTAGTTTAACATCCGCAATAGTTAGGCCTTACAAAGGGTTGGAGGATCCAGCGGCGTGTAGGGTGGCGTTTGCTAGCCCTAGAAAGGATGTTCCGGGGATCAACCTCGTGTTGGTTTTTAGGCCCTGTCTAGGATCGGCTTACGGTCACCGTGCGCGAGCGCGAGGCCCAATCGTGAGTAGGATGATCCGATTATGCGGTGAAAACCCTAAATCGTCGTAGATCTAATCAGCTTTATTTTGATCAAGCAGGACCACCATATATTCGGACACCTCGTCTGAATCATGGGTGGATCGGCTCTTTGAGCCGATTCACAGGATAACCTGAGAGCCGATCGAGGCTCGTATTTAACGTTTATGTGTGTGCCCTGCAGAAACTAAGCGAGGCATCATCCACACCTTCCCGACCGGGTATAGGTCAGGTGGCACGCCCTTGCGGTTGGCATCGGCGCGTGCGACCAGGAGGCTTTGCGGGCCGTCGCTCTGAGGGACTGGGGCCAGCCGCAGCCCTAGTTGTTCCCGGCTCTACGGTGTTGCCCGTCTCTGCCCGCCAGGGGGTTTCTGACGTCAACACATTCTGGCACGCCCGGTGGGACGACCTTCAACATCCACCACGTCGCTGTCTGCATCCGAGATGGCGGAAAGCACTCCGGTCAAGTACGAGGATCTGCCTGATGAGCTCAAGAAGAAGCATGACGGAATCAAGGCGGTCCTCGAAGCCGAACTCATCGGCTCTTTCCACAGAACCCGCTCCCAGGGCCAACCAGGACACTTGTTCAGCATCAACATGGTAGAACTTGGGTACCGCCCGGTAAGGGTAGTGATGAGGGCAGCTGCTCTCATAGCAAGAGTGAAGAAGGAGCCGACCCACGCAACCGGCTCCGACACCGCCACCAAGTCCCGGTGATGATCAAAATGGAGGCCGATTCTAGCGATCGGACCGTATTATCCGCGCCGCCCGCTCTCCCGCATTTGGCGTCGACCTCACGGGGACGGAAAGCCGGGGTATGGGTTCACCTCGGCTGATGAGCTGGAGGAAGTCGACATCGGCCATGGGGACAAGCCGCGACCAACTTTCATCAGCAAGAAGTTGGATCCACAGCTCAGGAGCCAGATGATTGCTCTGCTGAAAGAGTACCCAGATTGCTTTGCATGGGACTATACAGAGATGCCTGGGTTAGACAGAAGCATCATCGAACATCGGCTCCCTCTTAAGAAAGGATTTCGGCCGTTCCAGCAACGAGCACGTCAGATGAGAGCCGAAATTCTGGAGGAGGTCAAGAAAGAAATCGAGAAGATGTTGGCCGCCGGGTTCATCGAGCCATGCGGTATGCTTGAGTGGATCTCCAGTATCGTGCCTGTAGAGAAGAAGGATGGCCGATGGCGTGTGGCCATCGATTTCATAGATCTCAACAGAGCCACCCCCAAGGACGAATATCCAATGCCTGTGGCAGAGACACTGATCAATGCAGCTGCTGGCCACAAGGTGTTGAGCTTCATGGATGGCAACGCCGGCTACAATCAAATCTTCATGGCTCCGGAAGACATACACAAGGCCGCATTCGAGTACCGGGGGCGGTAGGCTTGTTTGAATATGTAGTGATGACCTTTGGATTGAAGAATGCTGGTGCAACGTACCAACGAGCTATGAACTATATATTTCACGATTTGATCGGTAAGTTGGTGGAAATCTATATCGACGACGTCGTAGTCAAATCCGTTTCCATGGAGGGACACTTGGATGATTTACGGCGCGTCCTAGACCGAACTCGGAAGTTCGGACCGAGAATGAACCCGAAGAAGTGTGCCTTCGGTGTGACGGCTGGTCAGTTCCTAGGTTTCCTGGTTCATGAACGGGGAATCGAAATCGGCCTGAAGAGTCAAGAGGCGGTGCGCACCATGCAGCCGCCCACCACGAAGAAGGAGCTCCAACGTCTCATTGGCAAGATCAATTTGTCCGACGGTTCATCTCCAATCTGTCGGGACGAATCGAGCCATTTATGACACTGGTGAAGACCAAGTCTGACGACGAATTTCACTGGGGGGCAGAACAGCAGCAGGCGTTCGATGAAATTAAAAGGTATCTGACGACGCCGCCTGTGCTAGTTCCGCCCGGCAAGACAAGCCGTTCTACATCTACCTATCGGTGGCCGACACGTCCATCGCCTCGGTGGTGGTGCAACTCCACGAGGGCGTCGAAAGGGTCGTTTTCTACCTCGAGCGGAAGGATGTTGGACGCGGAGACAAGGTATCCCGAGATCGAGAAACCGTGCCTCTCGCTGTTCTTTACCTGCACCAAGCTGCATCACATCCTTTTGACGGCGGAGATCTTCGTCATATGCAAGTCGGATGTCGTCAAGCACATGCTGTCGGCCCCTGTGTTAAAAGGCCGACTGGGTAAGTGGATGTTTGCGTTGTCAGAATTCGATCTCCGGTACCAGCCTGCGAAAGCAGTCAAAGGGCAAGCGTTGGCCGATCTCATAGCTGAGCGAATCAATACCAATATAGCAGCACTATCCATACGTGCATGGGCTATGTTCTTCGATGGATCGGCTTGCGACGAAGGTTGTGGCATCGGTATTCTGCTCGTGTCGCCTCGGGGGAGAGTACTCTTTCTCCATCAGATTATCTACCCCTTGCACTAACAATGTAGCAGAGTACGAGGCAGTACGTAAGGGGATGGAATTGCTATTAGAAGCCGGGGCAGAAGCAGTAGAGCTTTTTGGAGACTCTAAGTTGGTGATTAACCAGCTCACGGATGAATACAAGTGCGAAAGTGAATTGCTTTTCCCATACCTGGATGGAATGCCGTGAGTTGATGACACGGTTCGGTACATCAACTTTAATTGGGTCCCAAGAGCACAAAACACCGAGGCCAACAATCTCGCACAAATGGCGTCGAGGCTATATAGACACCCCGAAGGGTCGGAGGTCCGAGTGCAATTCCTGGAGCAGGATGATTGGAGAGCCGAAATCTTCAATTACTTAAAAGATTCGGCTCGGGGGCACCCAAACGGATAAGATACAAAGCCATGAAGTATGTCCTCATAGGAGACGATATGTTCTACAGGACGTTGGAAGGGTTACTACTCAAGTGCTCGGGACCAAGCCGAGTCTAATCGGCTCTTACATGAGGTGCACGAAGGCGCTCGTGGAACTCATCGGTCGGCTCACAAGATGAAGTGGCTAATCGGGCGCTCAGGGTTTTATTGGCCCACCATGCTTGAAGACTGCTTCAACTACTACAAGGGGTGCCAAGCATGCCAGATGTTTGGGAAGATTCAGATGGTACCAGCATCAGCGATGAACCCTATCATCAAGCCTTGGCCGTTCCGGGGGTGGGGCATGGACATGATCGGCAAAATCCATCCGGCGTCGAGTAAAAAACACGAATGGATTTTGGCCATCACAGATTACTTCACCAAGTGGGTGGAAGCCGTCCCTATGAAGAAGGTGAAATCAGAAGATGTGATCAAGTTTGTGAAAGAACACGTGATTCATAGGTTCGGGATTCCCCAAACTATCACGACCGATGGAGGTTCGGTCTTTGTTTCTAAAGAATTCAGAAATTCTGCGATGACATGGGGATTAAACTGATCCGATCATCTCCGTACTATGCTCAGGCTAATGGGCAAGCTGAAGCGTCCAACCAGAGTTTAATCAAGCTGATCAAGAGAAAGATTGATGAGAACCCTAGGGATTGGCACGAGAAGTTATCAGAAGCATTATGGGCCTACCGCATGTCGTGCCATGGAGCTATAAAGACTTCACCGTACCGGCTTGTCTATGGACGGGAAGCCGTATTACCTTGGGAAATTACGGCTGGATCAAGACGTGTCACGTTTCGAGAATGATCCGACAGCGGAAGAATATGCAGCTTTGATGAGTGACACTATTGAGGACGCAACAGAACTTAGGCTTTGGTCATTGGAGAAGATTAAGGAGAACAAAGCCGGGGTAGCTCGTGCCTACAATAAGAAGGTTAGACCAAAGGAGTTTCAAGTTGGTGATGCGGTATGGGAAGCCGTGTTGCCGTTAGGAACCGAGAGACAAGGCATATGGCAAGTGGTCTCCTAATTGGCACGGTCCGTACAAAGTCGTCCGGGCCTTGAAAGGTAATGCATATATGTTGGAAGAGTTGGACGGACGAAGTTCCCGATGGCCGTCAATGGTCAACACCTCAAGAAGTATTTCCCAAGCATGTGGGATGATGGGCAGTAAGGTATGGAGGCCGATTTTGAATCGGCCGATTAAAAAAAAAAATTTGAGTACAGCCGATGCAGCAGTCATCGACTTAAGGATATAAAAGCCGATGCATGGCCATCGACTCAAGAGGTATACATGGACGTGCAAATCAGGTTAGGGAAGGAGCTAAACTGACCTGCAAGAAGTGGATTGAAGAGGCTCGGGGGGCAGCTCGCCCTAAAATATCTTTGTTTCGGAGAGCCGATTTCGTTGGAATCGGCTAGTTCCACATTAATCATTTGGAAGCCAAGGGTAGCATTTTTGGCTGGTTCATCACTATTCTCGTCCTGGGTGAGGCTCGGGGGGCAACTCGTCTGAAGCAGGTCAATTCAAGCTGATTCAGCAACAGTTCCAGGGCCCTTGTAAAGACACCTGCTCACGGCTAAACCCACGGCTTACTGCGAATGGCGGTATTATTATCATCGGGCATACCGGCTAATCTGGGGAGGTGATTGAATTGACCTGTTTCGCAGATTTATCGTGAGAGACCGATGCGTTGCCATCGGTCATTGGACGTTGATTGGGCTAACGGTCGACAAAGTCAGATGAGGAAAAATCAGCTGAATCAGCACACGGGACATCGGCAAAATCAAAAGAAGTTTTCATTGATAATAAAATTTCTTACAAGGAGAAGCCGATTGTTCAACAAGAGGGAACGGATTACTACCTACCAGCTCTATGCTAGTAAATCCCTACTCTGAGGGCTGTTGCTGTCTTCGCCGTCACTAAGGTGGCTGTCGCTATTGCTGTTGTCGGCGAGTTCCTCGTGGCTGCTACTGTGACCTTCAGCAGAGGCCTCTTCCTCGTCATCATCATCGTCCTCGTCTGACCAAGCCCAGCCCCGGATACGCTTTGGTGGTGGTTCGTCGGAGGAGGTGTCATCCTCCTGTTCCTTCTTCAAGTCGGAGGAGGCGCCTTCTTCTTCGTCGTCCTTTTCTGCTTTGGTGACGGAGGTGAATTTACCCCGGAAGGGAGGGTCGTCGTCGTCGCTCTCCGCCTCCAGTACTCCGTCGACCAGGTACCGGAGGTCATCTTCCCCATCGGTTAGGGGCATGGCCCCATCTGACCAGACAAGGTCTTCACCCTCCGGCACGTAGTCGAAGTCCCACTCCTGCCTGTCCCAATGCTTGGGAGCCCGGCGGTTGTACGTCTCCATCTGGTTGTGCTCTGGAACTAATTCGCTTGAGGAAAAGGATTGGAGAGAGGCGGAAGAGGAGGAAGAAGATGACATGGCTGGAGAAGAAGAGGGTTTTGGGTGCTGATATCTAGAACAGAAGAAGGGGATGAAGAGAGCTAATCGGTCGGCACGGATAAATAATGAGAAATCTGGTGGGAATTTAATGCTATTGCAGTTTCCGAGGAGGTGATGCTAAAGCTGTCAAATTGTGCAGAGAAGCTGAAAAGACAGGGCATCATGATGAAGAATATTGCGGCAGTTCTGCTCTGCAACGACATGACCCTTCGAAGGAAAAAACAGAGTGGTTTTGGAATTATCATTGCCAAAACCAGGGGGGCATGTGTTATCACCAGATTTTGGCTAAATCAGGAGGTGGGCCGCGATCAAGATGGGCTTGGAAGATTACACGTGGAAGATCTCTCAAAGCGGCCTTGCTCGGTGGAGTTGGGCCGGATTGCCCATGTATCTTTAATTATAGTAGATTGTATCTAGATTAAAAGTTAGAGTTTATCTCGTGCACGGTTTAGTGCACGCCCACATTAGAAAGTCCGCTGGACTATAAATATGTATCTAGGGTTTATGGAATAAACAACAACCAACGTTCAACCACAAACAAATCTCGGTGCATCGCCAACTCCTTCGTCTCGAGGGTTTCTACCGGTAAGCACCATGCTGCCTAGATCGCATCTTGCGATCTAGGCAGACTAAGCTTGCCCACGTTGTTCATGCGTTGCTCGTATCGAAGCCTTTTTGATGGCGAGCAACGTAGTTATCTTAGACATGTTAGGGTTAGCATTGTTCTTCATATTACATGCTTTCGTAGTGCAACCCTTGCATGTCTAGCCGCCCTTACACCTATCTTAGGTGTAGGGGCGGCACCCCGCTTGATCATAGTTTAGTAGATCTGATCCGTTACGGTTGCTCCTTGTTTCGTCAAGGATTAGTTTAACATCCGCAATAGTTAGGCCTTACAAAGGGTTGGAGGATCCAGCGGCGTGTAGGGTGGCGTTTGCTAGCCCTAGAAAGGATGTTCCGGGGATCAACCTCGTGTTGGTTTTTAGGCCCTGTCTAGGATCGGCTTACGGTCACCGTGCGCGAGCGCGAGGCCCAATCGTGAGTAGGATGATCCGATTATGCGGTGAAAATCCTAAATCGTCGTAGATCTAATCAGCTTTATTTTGATCAAGCAGGACCACCATATATTCGTACACCTCGTCTGAATCATGGGTGGATCGGCTCTTTGAGCCGATTCACGAGATAACCTCGAGAGCCGATCGAGGCTCGTATTTAACGTTTACGTGTGTGCCCCGCAAGAAACTAAGCGAGGCATCATCCACACCTTCCCGACCGGGTATAGGTCGGGTGGCACGCCCTTGCGGTTGGCATCGGCGCGTGCGACCAGGAGGCTTTGCGGGCCGTCGCTCTGAGGGACTGGGGCCAGCCGCAGCCCTAGTTGTTCCCGGCTCTACGGTGTTGCCCGTCTCTGCCCGCCAGGGGGTTTCTGACGTCAACAGACTGAAAACGTAGAAGATGGTCATATTATTTTCTGTGAAGATGCTTCAAATATTGTTTCGCATCCTAATAAGTCTAGGAAAGCTAGTGTTCCTATGCTATCCGTTAGAATTGGTGATCATTGTTATTATGGTTTATGTGATATTGGTGCAAGTATTAGTGCTATTCCTTATGAGCTTTACACGGAGATTATGCACGAAATTGGTTCTTGTGAACTTGAAGATATTGATGTGGTTATTCGGCTGGCTAATAGAGAAACTATCTCTCCAATTGGTATTATTCGAGATGTGGAAGTTCTATGTGGTAAGATTAAATATCCTGCTGACTTTTTGGTACTTGGTTCTGCTGCTAGTAAATATTGTCCTATCATTTTTGGTAGACCTTTTCTAAATACTTGTGGAGCTATTATAGATTGCAAGAAAGAGAAAATTTTGACTAAATTTGTTGGTGAATCTTATGAGTTTAACTTCTCTAAATTTACCAAAACCCCTTATAAAATTGATTCGCCTAATAGTGATTTTAAAGTTGAACAGGTGTGCATCTATTGCTCTTGCTCCTTATAATCCTTTGCAGCAACATTTGGAGAATAGTGAGAGTGAAGTTTTTAGGGAAGAAAGAAATGAGCTTGATGAAATTTTCCTTCGTCAACCTATTCTTAAGCATGATTTACCGGTGGAAGATTTGGGTACAACACCACCACCAAAGGAAGATCCTATCTTTGATTTAAAACCATTGCCTGATAATCTTAAATATGCTCATATTGATGATAAGAAAATATATCCTGTTATTATTAGTTCTAAGCTTTCAGAGTTTGAAGAAGAAAGGTTATTGGAAATATTGAAGAAACACCGAGGTGCTATTGGCTACACTCTTGATGACTTGAAGGGGATCTCTCCCTCTATTTGCCAACACGCCATTAATATGGAAGATGATGCGAAGCCTGTTGTTGAACCTCAGCGTCGTCTAATTCCTAAGATGAAGGATGTGGTAAGAAATGAGGTATTAAGGCTCCTTGAAGCTGGTATTATATATCCTATTGCTGATAGTAGATGGGTTAGTCTTGTGCATTGTGTTCCTAAGAAAGGAGGAATGACTTGTTGTGCCTAATGATAATGATGAGCTCATACCTCAAAGAGTAGTTGTAGGTTATAGAATGTGCATTGATTATCGAAAAGTTAATAAGGTTACTAAGAAAGATCATTACCGTTTGCCTTTTATTGATCAAATGTTAGAAAGGTTATCTAAAAATACTCATTTTTGCTTTCTTGATGGTTATTCTGGGTTTTCACAAATTGCTGTTAAAACTAAAGATCAAGATAAAACCACTTTCACTTGCCCCTATGGAACTTATGCTTATAGGCGTATGCCTTTTGGTTTATGTAATGCTCCTACTACTTTTCAAAGATGCATGTCTGCTATTTTTCATGGCTTTTGTGAGAGTATTGTAGAGGTATTCATGGATGATTTTTCTGTCTATGGGAATTCTTTTGATAGTTGCTTGCGAAACCTTGATAAAGTTTTGCAGAGATGTGAAGAAACTAACCTTGTTCTTAATTGGGAGAAATGCCACTTTATGGTTAATGAAGGAACTAGTCATCCACCCGTGCGCCAGCACGGGCTAGTATTTTTTTATAAAGCATAATTAATGTTAAATAATATATATTGTACATGCATATCTCCGTGCATTTAAACTTTGGGAAATACACTTAGCAATATCTTGTTAGGATAATCCGAAGAGCCTGCACCATTTATATATAGCTCATTGAGCGGTTTGGATCAGTACCACAATAAAAAATGGATTCAAGAAACTTCCTCATCTCCATTTCGCAATGAAAAACTTGTTATCTGCAATATGTTAAAATAAAATGCAACCTGGTATCAAATGATAGACCCATGCAAAAAAGATCAACAGTAGAACAATTAAAGAGTTTTCCGTACCAGATTATTTTTGTAAACGTTTTATATCAAAGAGTTCGGCAATTATATGACGCTATACTCATATAGCCACATAACTGTTATGTAACATTACGTGTTTGTTTCAATCTAATCCATTACAATACCTCACAAAGAAAAATGCATTACCACTAACGTAGTACAACAATTAAAGACTTTTTGTTGTTCATCAGTTACCATGATGGAAGCTATTCATTTGATGCAGCACTGTAATTATTTCATAGATTAGATCTAAGTGTTATAGTACAGACAATTTGGCATTCTAGTATAATTCATATAATAGTGAACTTTTTGCACCGGTCTGTAGGAAGTTAAAAAAATGACATTATGTCTGGAAATATGATTTTTTTCTTTGAAAGATTCATCCGTACCAACATCGTAATGTGAGCCGCAGTCTTGAAAATTCCAATATTAACAATGCATGGCATGCTCGGTTTCCTGTTTTATGTCTTGAAGCTACACCAAAGAGGAAAAAAACTATTAGAAATTTAGGACCGTAGATCTAGAACATGGCTACTGATGCTTATGAAATTAATCCATGTTGGCCAACACCTTTTTTAAAGTTGGGCAATGCCGTTATCAGTACAGATAAATGAAACTCCATCAAGTTATTTTGCATATGTAGAAATAAGAATTCTCCTTACCAGCCATATACGTCAGGAAAACCAAATTGTCTATCTGAAGGTAGAGCCAACTGAAATACGCACTTTGCTATTATATTTTTCCTGAACCATATTTACCACACAAAAATCCAGTATATCATTCAACCAAGCATATCTGACAAAAGGAAGCAGACGATTACATATTCATATGAAAAAGCGGCATGCCGTAAGCTTTTGATTCTTAAAATATCTCAGAAAATTTCGTGTCTAGAGTAACATGAAATTACTGCCAATATAAAAAATTCTAAACCTGTTCTAGTTAATAATCTGTGAAAATATTGATTTTATGTAGTCTCACCTCGGACAGGTTATCGAGAAAATCTACTTAGTCATGTGCATATATATCACTGCAGAAGGTAAAATGATTATATATAAAAAAACTTATATGTATGAAAAAATATAGATGGATTAGACAAACTGAAGTATGGATGACATGAAATAAATCGCATTGGTTGCTAATTATCTGAAGTTACGAATGTGTTTTTCCTTCAAACAAATCCCATGCATCCAAATTATCCAGCATATATTTTCTTAATTCTTTCGGTACAGTGGTCTAATGGGAACTGCCGCGCAATACATTGAACATGTAGAACTCACGGTAGATCAGACCAAAGAGTCTACACCTTGTCTACACTAAAGTATTAGGCTGCTCTATAAATCATCACTCCCAAGGAATTTGGGGCTCTCAGCGCGACAATTCTACTCCACTTCCAAATTACGTACCTTGTGTATACAACAGATGGCTCATCGATTGTAAACTCCTGCAGGTAGCCAGCTTAGAAAATTAAAAAAAGCTGCGCGAAGATAATCAAACACGATGTAGAGGCTATGCAGCGTGGCTGCGGGGGTAATCAAAGAACCGAATGTGAAGGAAATTTGATAGGAATATTACCAGGGAAATCACCTAATAAGCTGATTCGTTTTGGTGAACGTGAACTTCATTAGGTTAATGGACCGGCGACAACGGCGGTGCAGGCCGGACATGCACCACCACGTGTGGCTTCTTAACTCGAAGGAAACCTGATCCGAATTTCACCAAGAGAATAATCTAAATAGCTCATACGTTGTGCCTGATCAGAGTTTCACCAGGAAAATCACCTAAGAAGCTACCTTGTGGTGAACTGCATTAGCTTAATTCACCAGTGAATACGGCAACGCTGGCCGGACATGCACCACCACTCGGTTTTTCAACTCTGAGGTGAGGGTCACGATAGATCCAGGGAGAATTCAGAGACATGGACGTGAGCTGTCCAAGCCATGGTCCAGGGATAGATCGAGGCGAAACTCGATTTGGCTACGCAAACATTGGGCTAGGCTCAATTGAAAAATCCAGGTTGTTACCTGTTAGGTATTCTTTGTTTTTTTCATTTAAACTGAAGACACCAGATTTTGTACGCGTCATTAAACCACCGTGATAGATTTGTCACGTTCTACACGACTATGTTACGTATATATGGTTCACTCTAACCACAAAATTAAAATACGACAATTAGAAAACAACCTTAGCATAACATGTCAACGTGACATACAACCTTAGCGTAACGTGTCAAGGTGACTTTTTGGCCGCCCATTAAAAATCACAACTTTTTGACTAATCATAACCATAAATTTTAGATCTAATGATCTTAATTAATTCTAATGATGTGGATTAACATGGAGGCTTTTATGGTGCCTCCAATTAGTAAATATAAGATTGTATTGGAACATAAAATTTCTGAGAGAGGTATTGAAGTTGATAGAGCTAAAGTTGAAGCAATTGAGAAGATGCCCTATCCTAGGGATGTTAAAGGTATTCGTAGTGTTCTTGGTCATGCTGGGTTTTATAGGAGGTTTATTAAAGACTTCTCTAAGATTTCAAAGCCTCTTACTAATCTTCTTCAAAAAGATGTACCTTTTGTTTTTGATGATGATTGTAAGGAAGCTTTTGAAACTCTAAAGAAAGCCTTAACAACTGCCCCTATAGTTGAACCTCCTGATTGGAATTTACCATTTGAAATTATGTGTGATGCTAGTGATTTTGCTGTAGGCGCTGTTCTTGGAAAGCGAGTAGATAAAAAACTGAATGTTATTCATTATGCTAGTAAAACTCTTGATGCTTCTCAAAGAAATTATGCTACTACTGAAAAAGAATTGTTAGCTGTAGTCTTTGCTTGTGATAAATTTAGATCTTATATTGTTGATTCAAAAGTTACGATTCATACTGATCATGCTGCAAATAGATACCTTATGACAAAGAAAGATGCTAAGCCAAGGCTTATTAGATGGGTACTTCTTTTGCAAAAATTTGATTTACATATTGTAGATAGGAAAGGTGCTGATAATCCTGTTGCTGATAATTTGTCTAGATTGGAAAATATTGCTTATGATCCTGTTCCTGTTAATGATAGTTTTCCAAATGAACAATTGGCTGTGATAAAGGTGAGATCGCGAGACAGTCCTTGGTATGCTGATTATGCTAACTTTATTGTTTCCAAGTACTTGCCTCCAACCTTTTCAGCTCAGCAAAGGAGGAAATTCTTTTATGACTTGAGGCATTATTTTTGGGATGACCCACACTTATATAAAGAAGGAGTGGATGGTATTCTGCGAAGATGTGTTCCCGAATATGAACAACAAGAGATATTGAGTAAATGTCATGGTAGTGCTTATGGAGGACATCACGCCGGAGATAGAACCGCGCAAAAGGTTCTACAATCAGGTTTTTATTGGCCAACTCTCTTCAAAGATGCAAGGAAGTTTATTTTATCTTGTGATGAATGTCAAAGGGTTGGTAATGTCTCCAGACGCAATGAAATGCCTATGAATTATACTCTTGTTATTGAACCGTTTGATTGTTGGGGATTTGACTTCATGGGACCTTTTCCCTCTTCAGAAGGTAACACTCATATACTTGTTGCTGTTGATTATGTTACTAAATGGGTGGAAGTCATACCTACAAAAAGTGCTGATGGTGAGACCTCGTTAAGAATGCTTTTAGACATTATTTTTCCTAGATTTGGAGTTCCTAGATATATTATGACAGATGGAGGTTCTCATTTTATTCATGGTGGTTTTAGAAAAACTCTTGCTAAATATGGTATTAATCATAGAATTGCTTCTGCTTATCATCCTCAAACTAGTGGGCAAGTAGAACTATCAAATAGAGAAATTAAATCTATCTTGCAAAAGACTCGTTAATAAAACTAGAAAGAATTGGGCTAGTAAATTGAAGGAAGCACTATGGGCTTATAGAACTGCTTATAAAAACCCCATGGGAATGTCACCTTATAAAATGGTTTATGGAAAAGCTTGTCATTTACCTTTAGAACTAGAGCACAAGGCTTATTGGGCTGTTAGAGAACTAAATAAAGATCCTAAACTAGCCGGTAATAAGAGGTTGCTGCAATTAAGTTCTCTAGATGAATGGAGAAGTGAAGCTTATGAAAATGCTAAACTCTTTAAAGAGAAAGTTAAGAAATGGCATGATAGAAGGATTATCAAAAGAGAGTTTAATATTGGGGATAAAGTCATGTTGTATCGGTCTCGTCTCAGATTCTTTGCAGGGAAGTTACTCTCGAAATGGGAAGGACCATATGTTGTTGAGGAGGTGTATCGATCAGGAGCAATTAAAATTAGTTCTCTCCAAGGCAATGCCACGCAAGTGGTGAATGGACAAAGACTCAAGCATTATATCTCAGGTGATTCTTATAATGTTGATGTTGATGTTATTCAAGTGGAAACACCGGAGGCTTTCATCAAAGGTCAAATTGACAGTCCGCCAGAACTCGACTTTGAATAGTTAACAGTACAGGTTATAAAGAGTTCGCGATTTACTTTCCGAACAATGTTTTTGCTGTTTTTGGAAAATATGAAACATTAAGAGATCGAAACGGAGTGGAGGCGGCGCACGAGGAGGTGCCCCCATAGGCCAGCGCAGGCCCCAGCCTGGCCGCGCCGCCCTATGAGGACACCGCCTCGTTGCCCCTCTCCGACTCTGGTTCGACCTGGTACTTTCCGTTTGTTGTGAAAATTTTTGCTATATAATCCCCCGGACCCCTGGAGGTCCGTATATCGTTTTCTCGACGTGTTTTGTTTTGAGTTGTTTCTGCCAGGATTTGCTTCGGATCTAGAGGTACCATGTCTTCGTCAGAAACTCCGGGGGACAGTTCCTGCAAGGGTGTTGACAACCTGTACATGAACGAGCTGAGGATGCATCCCAAGGAGTTGCTGCTCGTTGGTGGGGAGCTGCAGATCAAAGATGTCCAGGGTCCTAAAGGAGAAGGAAGCTTGGAAGACAGGATGGAGAAGCTAGAACAAGAGGTCTTCAACTACAAGAAGATGGCTGAGCGTGAAGTGGATATCTTCCACAAGATTGTATCTGAACTCATTGCTGAACACGAGAAGGAAACTGCAAAGCTATGGGGCGACATCCTCTCACTTCACGACACCACCAACAAACTCCAAGCTCAACTCTATGACGTTCAGAATCAGAATTGTGAGTATGAAAACAGGTTTAAACACATAAGCCATGCTGCTAGTTTCAGGATTCCCGAGACCAAGATGTCGTTTGTTGATGGAGAGCCTCTTCCTTGGAAGTCTGAAGACGGGAATTCATCACCACCATCGCCAAAGGATTAATTCATCATCGGTATTGGCATCCCCTTGGTTTGTTCCAAGCTTGGGGAGTGCCGCGGTATCACATCATCACTACCTTTTACTTTTTACTATCAAGTAGTGTCGTATCATGAGTAGGGAAGTTATCATATAAGATGGGTTGCAGTGTGGAAGTATCTCTCCTTTAGTTGGTTGTCTATGTATCCCTTGGTGTGAGTTATCGTTATGAAATACTAATGAGAAGTCTTATCATTTACATATTGCACACCTTATTTTAGTTTGCAATTTCTGTTATATGATTGATCTTGATTTTAGTATTGGTACCACTTTGGGAGCATTGGGTAAATCTATTTGGTTTTGGCAAACTTAGCATTGGTCAATAGCAACAACACCTTGAGGTTTAAGTAGAAAAGAGAAATACATATAGTTGTTTCATTGTCTTCTTTTCTTGTTAGCTCATAGCTTATTATTCTGAAGTTAAAATTGTTTGTGCTTACAAGAAAGATGCATGATTGTTTCTATCACATTTATATTCGTTTGTTTCCCTCAACTCTTATGCTTGCTAAATAACCTTGCTAGCCAAAGACCTGTACTGAGAGGGAATGCTTCTCGTGCATCCAAACCTGAACCCAAACCTATGCCATTTGTCTCCACCATATCTACCTACTGCATGGTATTTCCTGCCATTCCAAGTAAATACTTCATGTGCTACCTTTAAACAATTCAAAACTTATTACTTCTTATTTGTGTCAATGTTTTATAGCTCATGAGGAAGTATGTGGTGTTTTATCTTTCAGTCTTGTTAGGCAGCTTCCACTAATGGACTAGTGGCTTCATCCACTTATCCTATAATTTTGCAAAAAGAGCTGGCAACGGGGTTCCCACCCCCAATTAATCAACTTTCATTAATAATTATCTTCACATGTTTTGCTCTGATTCATCAGTAAGCAACTTAATTTTGCAATAGACACTCCTCCATGGTATGAGATTGTTGGAAGGCACCCGAGGATTCGGTTAGCCATGGCTTGTGTAAGCAAAGGTTGGGGGAGTGTCATCCTTAAATAAACTAAAGTACATGTGTAAACAAAAGAGAAGAGGGATGATCTACCTTGCTTGGTAGAGATAATGTCCTTCATGGGAGCCGCTCTTTGGAGGTCTGTTTGGCAAGGGGGTTAGAGTACCCGCTACTAGTCGTTGACAACAACAAACACCTCTCAAAACTTTACTTTTATTCTCTTTATATGATTTCAAAACTGAAAAAGCTCTAGCACATGATTTAATCCCTGCTTCCCTCTGCGAAGGGCCTGTATTTTACTTTATGTTGAGTCAGTAAACCTATTTCCCTCCATCTCGAGCAAGCATTTTAGTTGTTGTGATCAAACTATTATATTATGATTTGCTTCATCATGTCTTTTATTCTTTCTTGTTTAGTACAAGTTTTATCTGAATGAATATAGCTTTGAATTATCAATGATCATTATGATTGAGTATGCAAGATAAGCCATATAAACCTTAACATGAGAGCGCTGCTCAATAGATAAGTATAATCTGTTAACTGTTCTCTGACCAAGAACAAAGTTTGCCATCACCAATTATGATTTCTTATGCACCTTTATTTGTGATTACCTTATACTTGTTTCAAGTTGAGTTATATGAGGAAGTTGTTTACTAGAATGTCTTGTGTGAATGAATATGATGCTTCTTGTCCGTATTTGATTTATCGACTCTTCACTCCATAAACATGTGGTCCTGTTTACCGAGTTCGGTTCGCTTGGGGACAAGCGAGGTCTAAGCTTGGGGGGAGTTGATACGTCCAATTTGCATCACTATTTTATATCATAATTTGTTGTTATTCATTGATATATTTCATATTTGGAGATAATACTTATGTTATTTCATCTATTTTGCATGTTTCATGATTATTGGAGGATCGCGCACCGGAGCCGGGATTCTGCTGGAAAAAGCACCGTCAGAATGCAATATTTCGGAAGATCAACAATTGACGGGAATTACACGAAAAATCCTATTTTTCCAGATGACGAAGGGAGCCAGAAGGGGGAGAAGAGGGGACCCGAGGTGGGCCCACCCCACAGGCCGGCGCGGCCCAAGGCCTGGCCGCGCCGCCCTGTGAGGAGGGGGGCCCACAGCCCCTCTCGCCTTCTTTTCTTTGTGTACTCCTTCGTCCCGAAAACCTAAGCTCCAGAGGTACGTCGCGAAGAGCCACAGCCGCCTCTGCGGGGCGGAGAACACCAGAGAGAAAAGAGCTCTCCGGCATGCTGAGATCTGCCGGGGAAATTCCCTCCCGGAGGGGAAATCGACGCCATCGTCACCGCCATCGAGCTGGACATCATCTCCATCACCATCACCATCATCTTCATCATCATCATCGCCGTCTCCACCGCTGCACCTCGTCACCGCTGTAGCAATTTGGGTTTGATCTTGATTGTTTGATAGGGGAAACTCTCCCGGTGTTGATTTCTACTTGTTATTGATGCTATTGAGTGAAACCGTTGAACCAAGGTTTATGTTCAGATTGTTATTCATTATCATATCACCTCTGATCATGTTCCATATGATGTCTCGTGAGTAGTTCGTTTAGTTCTTGAGGACATGGGTGAAGTCTAAATGTTAGTAGTGAAGTATGGTTGAGTAATATTCAATGTTATGATATTTAAGTTGTGGTGTTATTCTTCTAGTGGTGTCGTGTGAACGTCGACTACACGACACTTCACCTTTATGGGCCTAGGGGAATGCATCTTGTACTCGTTTGCCAATTGCGGGGTTGCCGGAGTGACGAAACCCGAGCCCCCGTTGGTATATCGATGCGGGAGGGATCGCAGGATCTCGGAGTTTAAGGCTGTGGTTAGATTTATCTTAATTACTTTCTTGTAGTTGCGGATGCTTGCAAGGGGTATAATCACAAGTATGTATTAGTCCTAGGAAGGGCGGTACATTAGCATAGGTTCACCCACACAACACTTATCAAAACAATGAAGATTAATTAGCCGTATGTAGCGAAAGCACTAGACTAAAATCCCGTGTGTCCTCGAGAACGTTTGGACATTATAAGTAAACAAACCGGCTTGTACTTTGTGCTAAAAAGGATTGGGCCACTCGCTGCAATTGTTACTCTCGCACTTTACTTACTCGTACTTTATTTATCTGTTACATCAAAAACCCCTGAATACTTGTCTGTGAGCATTTACAGTGAATCCTTCATCGAAACTGCTTGTCAACACCTTCTGCTCCTCGTTGGGATCGACATTCTTACTTATCGAAGATACTACGATACACCCCCTATACTTGTGGGTCATCATGCCCCCTGAAGGACGCCATCGAGGCCGGGGCCCGAGTCGGTCCGGGCGTGAAGGCGATTCCCACGGTGAAGTAAGTATCACTCCAATCTTCTGCAGGTCAAAGAGGAAGGTCTTATCGAGACCTGCCTCGATCGGTGGAGCGGCGGCTACGAGGGCCACAGAGGCGAAGAAGGCGGCCGCCAACCCTGCGGGCATGGGCTCGTCCCGGGAAGAACCCGCCGTCGCGGGTGAGGCGGCGGGCGCGACTGCTAGTTCCGCAAGGCCAGTCGCCGAAAGTTACCCCTTGGCGGGCGTGGGTAGCGGTGGGGCGACGAACGCGGCCGCGGAGACAATCATGGCTCGGGGCTCAGGCGCCGTTCCCCCCGTCGCGGAAGAGGAGACAGCGGGCGCCGGGTCGACCGAGGCCCCGGGTGCGGATGTTGCGCCGTCCGTGGTGGAGGAAGGTACTGCTGAGAGAAGCGACCTCTCGGCGACAATGAAGGAGCGTCGGACCAAGGCCGCTAGGGACCAAGCTCGTCCTAGCGACCCCGAGGCGCGAGCGGAGGAAGCACCGTCGACTGAAGCGGTGTTGCAGGCGGGCGAGGCACCCGAGTCACGTCGTCCTCCGCTGTCGACCTTGTCCTTTACTGAGCTCCATACGGCGCTCAGTGAAGTTCATGTGGTAAGTCTTCATTTACTCGCAGTCCAGTCCCCTCCCCAGTCCCCGAGGGTCGACTTGGGCTGAAGGGGCGAGTCGAGTCTCCTTTTTAGACCTGGACTGCTGTTGTTGTTGACGTTCGCCCGTCTTCTGCGCAGGCGGAGGCGAAGCGATTGACGGCGCTTGTAGAGGAGGCGGCGAAGAAGAACCATAAGCTTATCGCCATGGGCAGTGAGTTGTTTCTCTCGTCTCCCCCTTTTGTTTGTTGTGCCCATGTATTTGGATTTGTTCTCATCACCTCCTGTTTTCTGTAGCAGAGGCGCAGGCGAAGGCACTTGCCGAGGCCCGTGAAGGATTCGTGAAGGAATCCTTCTATCGGGAGGCCGAGTTCCGGGCGACGCAGGCCGAATAGGCGAAGAAGAAGGCGAAGGCGGAGGTTGCGGACCTTACGAAGGTCCTGGAGGACAAGGGTAGGGAGCTCGAGGATGTCATCGCGGAGTACAAGGGGAAGCTGGAGTCCGCGACAGAGGCGAGGGATGCTGCTCGGGGGGCCGCGGCGGCTCTTCGGGAGGAGGTGGCGGCTTTGAAGCTACATCATGCCAAGGAGCTGGCCGCGGAGAAGGAGGCATCGGAGGGCACTGTCCTAGCGGTGCAGGCCGAGAAGAACAGCTTCGAGGCTTTTGTCCGCGAGATGTCGCGGCAGCTTCTTGGTAAGTTCTTGCGGTCCTTCGTTAAACTTCTTTGCCGGTCACCAGGCAGGCGAGTTCGCTGCGGTGGGCAGTCCCCAAGCATGGCGAGTTCGCTTCGAGGGCCAGTCCCCGAGCGTGGTGAGCCCGCGTCGGGGGTCAGTCCCCGAGCGTGGCGAGTCTGCATCGGGGGCCAGTCCCCGAGTGTGGCGAGTCCGCATCGGGGGCCAGTCCACGAGCGTGGCGAGTCCGCATCGGGGGCCAGTCCCCGAGCGTGGCGACTCCGTGTCAGGAGTGACCTCTAACTTGAATTTTTTTGTGTCTTTTAGGTCAATGTGAGCTCGTGGAGACGGCGACCCCTCGGGAGTGCCTGACGACTGCGACCTCACGCATCATCGCCTGTGCAGGAGAGATACTGGCGGCGCTCCAGTACCTGAGTCCGCGGGAGGTGATCCCGCGGGACACGCCGTCGGTCTTCAAGGCTGTCTCCGACATCACGGCGGTTGTCGATTGGCTCCGCCGCTCTTCTTGCCGCGTGGGCATCACCATGGCGCTGAGCATGGTGCTGGCCCATTACTCGGAGGGATTCGACGTGGAAGAGGTCACGGCCGGCTTCCCGTCGGAGACTGGCGAGTTAGATGTCGCTGAGGTGCTTCGCTTAATGGAGGCGGTGCACCCCTACGCCGACCGGGTGTTGGCGACTGCGGACTTGGAGACGCACCTTGCCAGCCAGTCGGCTCCGGAGGATGCGGGGAAGGAGGCTGGTCCGGTGGACTTCCCCGCCGAGCGCCTGTTTCATGTTGCGGCCGCCAACGCCTTGTCCACCTATCCGGTCGTCCGGTACACCCCGAAGTTCCGTCATGGCGATGGTGGTGCTGAGCCGGTGGTGGAGGAGAACCCAGGGCCGTCCAATTAGGGGGGGTCCAAACCTGTAAATGATAATGCCTAAATTCCTGCGAGCGTATGACTCGTGGGTGTTAGTTGTAAATAAAGGATTGGCTTTTGCTTAATTATTATTGATGACCGCGTTTGTTGTACTGAAAGATACTGGGAATGCTTTGTTGTTCAAATAGCATTGGGGGCCGACTCTCCATGGCTAGAGGGGCCAGTCGCCATGCGACCCCGATGAAGGCTATCGACTTGACTGTTTTCCTTGTCGAGCTGGGCGTCCCCAGTCGCAGTACGTAGTCGTGTTAGTGCGAATAGCAGCCTCATGGGTGGAGGAGTGGTTCGGTTGTGTTTGCGTTGTTTCTGTGTAGCGCGCCTCTCGTCGTGGCTCGGTGAGCCAGTCGCTTGGCGACTCCAAAGGGGGTTCTTGGTGTGGCGTTGTTCCTTGGCGAGCCGTGGGTCCGTTTTGCGGAATCCCTGGTCGAAGTACTTAGCCGTTCAAGTCACCAGCCTAAGGTAGAGGAGGGCGTTGACATGCTGTATAGCGTAGCACTATACGATTGCTGGGGCCCGGAGGGCTGGCCGGGCTTGCGATCCTGATGTAGGTTCACGTCGCCGTTTTCACCTGTCGGCGTAAGGGACACGGGGTTAGCTGGGCCTGGTGTTGCGACCGGTTTGCCTGTCGTGCCCTTGTTAGCCGGGCTACTTGGCCGATCTTGGACTTTCTCTTACAGCAGCAGCAATCGAAGGTCTCCCGGTACCGAGTCGCGTGGCGTAGCGACTGGGCTCATGGGAGATACGGCTGATCGGCGATTAGTGGAGAGGCGATCGGCGTGTGAGAATGATGCGACTGGCGACTTTGATTAATTTCCTGATTGTGCGTTACATGTCTTTCTTAGGTGTAGAACCGGCGGAGGAGGTTGATGTTCCAGGGGCGCTCCACTTCTCTGGTGAGTGGTTCTCCTTTGTCGTCCTTGCGGAAGTCGGTGAGGTAGTAGGAGTCGTTGCCGAGTGCGCGGCTGACGGCGAATGGTCCTTCCCATGGAGGGGAGAGCCTATGCATGCCTTTCTTGTCCTGGATTAGCCGAAGGACGAGATCGCCTACTTGGAAGGAGCCACCGCGAACGCGGCGACTGTGGTAACGGCGGAGGCCTTGCTGATAAATGGCTGTTCTGGAGAGTGCGAGGTCCCTGGCCTCGTCTAGGAGATCGATGTCGTCCTGGCGAGCGCGTTCATTTTCCTCTTCGGTGTAGTTGGTGACCCGTGGCGAGTCGTAAGCGATGTTCGTGGGCATGACCGCTTCGGCGCCGTACACTAGGAAGAAAGGCATGAAGCCGGTCGACCTGTTTGGCGTTGTGCGAATGCCCCACAGCACTGAGGGGAGCTCTTCTGCCCAGCACCCGGCTGCACGCTCCAGGGGCACCATCAGTCGTGGTTTGATTCCGTGGAGGATGCTCTGGTTCGCTCTTTCCGCTTGCCCATTCGACTCGGGATGTGCGACTGACGCGAGGTCGAGTCGGATTCCTTTGTCTTCGCAGAAGTCAGCCATCTCCTCTTTGGCGAAATTTGTGCCGTTGTCGGTTATGATGTTGTGAGGGTAGCCATAGCGGTAGATCAGCTCGCGTAGGAACTTGGTGGCTGTCTTTCCGTCGCACTTCTTGATGGGTTTCGCCTCCACCCATTTGGTAAACTTGTCCACCGCAACTAGGAGGTGAGTGTACCCGCCGGGTGCTGTTTTGAATTTTCCCACCATGTCCAGGCCCCAGACTGCGAACGGCCAAGTGAGGGGTATGGTCTTCAGCGCCGAGCCCGGCATGTGCGATTGACTTGCGTACTTCTGGCATCCGGCGCACACGCGAACGAGGGCGACTGCATCTTCGTGGGCTGTTGGCCAGTAAAAGCCATGCCGGAAGGCTTTGGCGACGGTCGAGCGCGCGCCTGCGTGGTGGCCGCAGTCTCCTGCGTGGATATCGCGCAGGATCTTGCGTCCTTCGTCGGCGCCGACGCACCGCTGGAATACTCCCGAGGTGCTGCGCTTGTAGAGCTCGTTGTTGATAATGGTGAAAGACTTGCACCAGCGCACGAGCGCGCGTGCTTCCGTTTCGTCCATTGGCAGTACCTGGCGTTCGAGGTAGCTTAGGTGCGGTTCCGTCCAGTCGCTGGTGTCAGAGGCGAGTGCGACTAGGGCGGAGTCGGGTGCGGGAGGCTCGGCGATGTCGATCTCCCGAGGTACGCGCACCAAAGAGTGGTTGAGGATGTCGAGGAAGACGCCTGGAGGGGGTTGGAGTCGCTTCGATCCAAGCCTGGCTAGCGCGTCTGCTTCTTCGTTCTTGCGCCTGTCAACCCACTCGACAACCTGACCGGTGAAGCCGGCGCCGGCCTGGTCGACCGCTTGTTTGTAGGCGATCATGTTGGCGTCGGTGGCATCGCAGGTACTAGACGTCTGGCTGGCGATGAGGTCAGAGTCGCCGAGGCAACGTAATCGTGTTGCGCCCATCTCCTTTGCGACTCGCATGCCGTGTAGGAGTGCCTCGTACTCGGCCATGTTGTTGGTGCAGGGCTCGAATCGGAGTTGCAGGACGTATCTCACAATGTCGCCTCTCGGTGAGGTGAGGACGACCCCTGCCCCTGCCCCCTCGAGGTTCTTGGAGCCATCGAAGTGCAATGTCCAATGCTTGAGGTCCGCGTGGGAACTCGGCTGTTGGGCCTCTTCCCAATCGGCGAGTGGCTGGGACTTGATGGCGTGGCGCGACTCGTACGTGATGTTGTGGACGCCGAGCTCGACTGCCCATTTGGCGATTCGGCCAGTTGCGTCGCAGTTGCGGATGATGTCGGCGAGTGGCGTTGAGGCGACTACCTTGATGGGGTGTTCGTGGAAGTAAGGGGCTAATCGCCGCTGGGCCCTGAGGACTGCGTACACCAGTTCTGGTAGTGCGGGTACCGTTGCTTTGAGTCGATTAGGGCCTCGCTGATGTAGTAGACTGGGCATTGTAGCAGCTGTTCTTTTCCCTCCTCCTTGCGCTCGACGACCATGACCGCGCTTATCGCACGATTGGACGCGGCGACGTACAGTAGCATGGTTTCTTGTGGGAGTGGGGCCGCGAGGACGGGGGCGTTCCGCAGTGCATGCTGGAGCTCCTCCAGGGCCTTCTGTGCTTCGTCCGTCCACTCGAACGATTCCGACTTCTTGAGGAGGCGATAGAGTGGCGTGGCCTTGTCGCCAAGTCGGGGTATGAAGCGACTAAGGGCCGCGACTCGCCCGGCGAGTTTCTGTGCGTCGACCAGGCAAGTTGGTTGTTTGGTTCGCATGACCGCCAAGGTCTTCTCCGGGTTGGGCTCGATGCCGCGCTTGGAGACAACGTAGCCGAGGAGTTGACCTGATGGGACCCTGAAGGTGCATTTCAGGGGGTTGAGCTTGATCTTGTAACGTCACAGGTTGGCGAACGTCTCGGCGAGGTTGGTGATGAGATCATCCTGCCGAGTCGACTTGACTACCACGTCGTCTATATAGACGTTTACATTGCGGCCGATTTGGCTCTCCAGGTAGCTGTTCATGCACCGTTGGTATGTTGCCCCGGCGTTTTTGAGGCCGAAGGTCATGGACGTGTAACAGTAGGCGCCGAGTGGCGTGATGAACGCTGTCTTTTCTTGGTCTTCTTTCGCCATTTTTATTTGATTGTACCCGGAGTAGGCGTCGAGGAAGCAAAGCGACTCCGACCCTGCGACCGCGTGATAATCTGGTCGATTCGCGGCAGGACGAATGGGTCCTTGGGGCATGCATGGTTGAGGCTGGTGTAGTCGATGCACATGCGCCATGTCTTGTTCTTCTTAGCACCAAGACTGGGTTTGCCAGCCATTTTGGGTGTTTGATTTCTATGATGAAGCCGGCGGCGAGTAGCCGGTTCACCTCTTCGGCGATTGCGCGCCGTCACTCTTCACCCACGGGGCGCATCGCCTGCCTAACGGGGCGTGCGGCAGGATCGACGTGTAATTTGTGCTCAGCAAGTTCTCTCTGGACACCCGGCATGTCAGACGGTTTCCATGCAAAGATATCTCGATTCCCATGGAGGAACTTGATGAGCGTGCTTTCCTATTGGGCGGACAGGCCCGTCCCAATGGTAACTTGCCTACTCGAATCATTCTCTACAAGATCTACTTGGCGAGTGTCGGTTGTAGGCTTGAAGGTTGCTGCGGACGAGTCGAGCTCGGTCGGCTTCTCCAGGATGGCGGGGTCGTTGCGGTCGACTGGGTACTTGGCGAGCTCGGTGGTGTTGTCGTGTTCGTCAGCGATGACGGCGTCGGCGAGCTTGGCGCTGCTATCCTCGCATTCCAGTGCCATCTCCGGGTCGCCGTGGACGGTGATGACGCCCCGGGGCCCGGGCATCTTCATCATGTTGTAGGCGTAGTGAGGTGCGGCCATGAACCGGGCGAACGCCTGTCGGTCGAGCACGCAGTGATAGGGACTGCGGAAGTTGACCACGTCGAACGTTATCCGCTCGGTGCGGTAGCTCACAGGTGTGCCGAAGGTGACCGGCAGCGTGACCTTGCCGATCGGGAAGGCCTTCCGCCCTGGGACGACCTTGGTGCATTCGAGGCGTGAGTCTGGCAAACCGAGCCGCTACAAGGTCTCGTAGTATAGAATGTTGATGGAGCTTCCTCCATCCATCAGTGTTTTTGGCAGCCAGTAGTCGGCTACCTTGGGCCTGACGACTAGCGCTACTCGGCCGGGGTACTCAATGCGAGGAGCGTGGTCTTCGCGACTCCATGTGATGCTCTGCTGGGACCAGTTAAGCCACCGGGGAACGTCGAGGACGACCGCGTGTACCTCCACCGCCCTTGTGAGGACCTTCCTGTCCCGGCGATCGCCGACTCCGGTGAAGGTATGGAGAGAGCCGGCGCTGCGACCGAACCCGTCTCCCTTGTGCTGATCTTGATCCTTGGCGCGGTCTTTGTGTCGGTTGCCGCCATCGGCTTCCTTGGCGCGGCGGGCCTTCTCTATTTGCTTCAGGGAATAATAGTTCCCCGTCGTATGTGTTGAGGGCTTGCCTTCCCTGCTGTGGTAGATGCACGGGGCGTCCAGCAGACTGCGGGCATCGAAGCGTTTGGGTTGGGGTCGATCCTCCCGGGGCGCGTGGTTGTCGCGGCGGAATGATTTTGGCTCGCGCTGCTCGTAATCGGCGTTGGCGACGAGTTCGGTGTGTCCGCCGTCGGCGCGGCGCTTGCCGTTGCTAGACCGACCGCCGAACCGGTAGTCACCGCGGCGAGTGTCGGTGTGAGTTGGGCGGCGATTGCGCCGCTGCCCGTACTCGTCGTCCGAGTCGACTGTGGGGTCTTCGTCAGCGTAGCGCAGGGCGATGTCGAAGAGCTCGGCGATTGAGATGTTGTCTCTGCTAACACGGCGGAGTTTGGCGTTGAGCGGTTCGTACCGGCAGCACCGCCGGAAGCAGTAGAT
The DNA here is from genome assembly GCF_022539505.1 of Lolium rigidum. Classification (NCBI taxonomy): domain Eukaryota; kingdom Viridiplantae; phylum Streptophyta; class Magnoliopsida; order Poales; family Poaceae; genus Lolium; species Lolium rigidum. The sequence goes on from NW_025899803.1 coordinate 33,806, forward strand.
CACCGTGTCCGTGCTGATGCCACTGGAAGTCGTCCACATGTCCTGCCAGCGCTGCACCCATCGGCGAGTCGACTCGCGCGGGCTCTGGATACAGCGATCTAGGTCTTCTATTGTGGTCGCGCGGGTATACGCGCTGGCGATGTGCTGGATGAACGCGGCACGAGCTTCTTCCCAGGATTCGATGCTGTTTGCGGTGAGGGTGTTGAACCAATGGCGATTTACACCATCCATCATGAGAGGCAAGTAACGTGTGGCGAGCAACTCAGAGTGGCCTTGGATGCCCATCGCCATGGCGTACGACTCGATCCAGACCGTGGGGTCGATGTGAGTGTCATACTTCTCGATGTCGCGGGGCCCCTTCAACCCTACGGGGTAAGGCTCGCCTCTGATCATCGGGCCAAAACAGGCGGGGCCGACTCGATTGAAAGCGCTCTGGCGCGGGAGTTCGTCGGCGTAGCGGTCGTTCATGCGGTTTTGCGCCCGCCATTCTTGATCGTTGACGATGTGGGTGCGCGCGTCGATGGGCTTCCCGTTGGCGGCGACCATCATTCGCGCAGGGCGCGGCTCGATTCAGTTTTTAGTCGAGTGGGCCGCGCGTGGCGCTGGTGGCGGGCAGTTGTTGACGTTGGCGACCGCGGGGTTTGCCGCTCCTGAAGAAGCTGCGCGGCTAGCGGATGAGCGTGAATAGAGTCACCCTTGTGAGTCGGCAGTGGTGTGTTGCTGCTCCAAGGCCTTGGCGACTAAGGCCTTAGCGTGCTGGACGAGGATCGCGCCGTCTCCCGTTTCAGGGAGTCTTGCGAGGACAGCTTGAGCAGCTGCGACGTTGTCGGCCGGAGACGAGTGTAGGGGTAGGCCATTGGCGTCGACTTCCGCCCGGGGAACTTCGGGTGGCGGTGGTGGCGGTGGTGGCGGTGGTGCTCCATGCGCCGTCCTGCCAGCGGCAGCCCGACTTCCTTCGGGGATATCGGGGTTCTGGACTCTGGCGGTCCGGACCTCTCCGTCTGGGTCGTCGAAGTTGAGACGCGCACTGGGGAAGTCGTGCGCACGGGCGTGCTCCATGCGCAGGCGATTGCGTTGCTGGTGATAGTGAGACACAGCTCTCACCTCGTCTTGCTCGAGGCGGTATTTCTGCCGCTCAGCGAGCTCCTTCTTCCTCTGTTCTTCGAGGGCCGCCTGATGCGCCTCAATCTCGGTCGCATTGGCGGTTGCAGGGAGGGGTGTGGTGAAGGCATCATTCGGAGGTATTTCCTCACCTCCCGCCATGAAGACGGCGATTGGATACTGGTAGTGCGGGGCCTCGACGGAGTCTAACTCGGAGTCGCTGCCGAAGAGGGAGAGGACGGAGTCGTCCTCGAAGTCACTCGGCTGAGAGACTGGGGAGACGGAGTCCTTGAACGATGCCGCGGTGATGGAACCAGCGACTGTCGACGCGACGGTGGATCCAGCGACTGATGCCGCGGCGGTGGATTCAGCGACGGATGCCGCGGCGGTGGAGTCGGCGACTGATGCCGCGGCGATGGATTCGGCGACTAGCGCCGTGGCCGCCGAGTCGGCGTCGTCCTCCAGGGCCGGTTCGGCCTCGACGTACACTTCGCCGGTGACCGGGAGAGTAGCAGTGAGGAGTTGGCCCGGCGCGAAGGGGTCGTGCGGCCGATCGGGACGAGGCTCGGTGGGGTCGCTGACACCGGCGAGCCCGACGAAGAGGTTGATCATGCCGATCGGCACCATCCAAGCGTGCTCGAGGGGCGATGAGGCCGGCTGGTAGGTGCTTGGCTGGATGTGGAAGAAGTTGCCCGTGGCGATCATCCTGCCAGAAGCAACCGGCCGTCATATTGGCGAGTAGGGCCTCGCCGCAGCTCGGAGGCTTGATGTCCCATGCCCCACGGTGGGCGCCACTGTCGTGGATATGACCACGGCAGGTACTACCGGGGGTAGCACTTCGTTGATACGGGGGCAAGGAGACAAGGCCATCTGCGGGTCGAGGTGCACAAGACGCAGGGGGTTTACCCAGGTTCAGCCCCTCCGAAGAGTAAAAGGCCTACGTCCTGCTAGATCTTGTTGCTCAGTGGAGAATTACAATGGGGGGGGCTCAGTCGGCGGCTACGCCAAGAGCTTACAGGGGGAGATTGGATCTCGAGTCATCTCTCCTCTAGGGTTTAAGCTCGAGGGTTTATATAGGCACCCCCGATCTAGGGTTACATGGAGATAACTCTGAATCATAACAGTTGCTACTAATCCGGGATTCGCCACCCCTCTCACAAGTAAACTCCTTATCCAGTCGCGCGGATCTTCACCCCGGGATCACAGCCCGGTCGCCTTAGGGCCCGGTCGCTTGGGCGACTGGCGGTCTACCCAGGCCTTCATCTTCATGGCGAGTGGGACTGGCGACCCACCCCCTATGGGTGTATCCCCATCATCGAAGATTTACCTTTAGGTTAAACACACTACTGAACCAGAAAAGAGAATTTCAAACAAACTAACCGGCATACAGAAAAAAGAAACACGTTGCATGCAAGTTCGTTAAAGGCAGTCCCCGAGTACATTCGAGGTGCCGGCATACATAGATAGCAAAATATTGAAAAATTACATGAACTCCTTATATTACATCCTCAGGAATAGAAAGGGTGAAGGAGAGCTACATTCCAAAGACGTTTGGTTTCTTCACCCGACGTGTCCTTCTTTCCTTCCTTTTCTTCTTGTGCATCGATAAGATAGTAGGCATCATTGTGTAGAGCCTTGCTCGCAATGAAAGGTCGCTCCCATGGGGTGCAAGCTTGTCTTTGTCATGCAGTGCGCTGCACCAGACGTAGCAGTAGGTCTCCTTCTTGGAATACCTTTGGATTTACCTTCCGGCTATGATAGTGTTGACGTCAGAAACCCACTGGCGGGCAGCAACGGGCAACACAGTAGAGCCGGGAACAACTAGGGCTGCGGCTGGCCCCAGTCCCTCAGAGCGACGGCCCGCAAAGCCTCCTGGTCACACGTCCGATGCTATCGCAAGGGCGTGCCACCTGACCTATACCTGGTCAGGAAGGTGTTGGATGATGCCTCGCTTAGTTGCCCGCATGGCATACACGTAAACATTAAATACGAGCCTCGATCGGCTCTCAGGTTATCCTGTGAATCGGCTCAAAGAGCCGATCCACCCATGATTCGAACAAGGTGTCCGAATATATGGTGGTCCTGCTTGATCAAGATAAAGTTGATGAGATCTACGACGATTTAGGGTTTTCACCGCATAATCGGATCATCCTACTCACGATTGGGCCTCGCGCTCGCGCACGGTGACCGTAAGCCAATCCTAGACAGGGCCTAAAAACCAACACGAGGTTGATCCCCGGAACATCCTTTCTAGGGCTAGCAAACGTCACCCTACACGCCGCTGGATCCTCCAACCCTTTGTAAGGCCTAACTATTGCGGATGTTAAACTAATCCTTGCAGAACAAGGAGCAACCGTAACGGATCGGATCTACTAAACTATGATCAAGCGGGGTGCCGCCCCTACACCTGAGATAGGTGTAAGGGCGGCTAGATGCATAAGGGTCGCACTACGACAGCATATGATACGAAGAACAATGCTAACCCTAACACATCTAAGATAACTACGTTGCTCGCCATCAAAAAGGCTTCAGCACGAGCAACGCATGAACAACGTGGTAGGCTTGTGCTGCCTAGATCGCAAGATGCGATCTAGGCAGCATGGTGCTTACCGGAGAAACCCTCGAGACGAAGGAGTTGGCGATGCGCCGAGATTTGTTTGTGTTGAACGTTGGTTGTTGTTTATTCCATAAACCCTAGATACATATTTATAGTCCAGCGGACTTTCTAACGTGGGAATAATCCCCACCGTGTACGAGACAAACTCTAACTTTTAATCTACGATACAATCTACTATAATTAAAGATACACGGGCAATCTAGCCCAAATTCTTCGTGCAAGGCCGCTTCAGAGATCTTCCACGTGTAATCTTCCAAGCCCATCTTGATCGCGGCCCATCTCCTGATTTAGCCAAAATCTGGTGATAACAGATAGCGTCTAGGGTTTTGTTGGTATATGGTTGATCTTGCCAGTGCCAATTCTCTTTGTTCTTCGAGCAAATCAACATCGTTTTCTCTGGCCTCTTTGACCTCTTCCTCTGTATAGAGTTGAACTCGTGGTGAGTCATGGAGAATGTCGGTTAGTATGACCGCTTCTGCTCCATATACCATGAAAAATGGTGTGTATCCGGTTGACCGGTTTGGTGTGCTCCTTAGACTCCACAACACAGATGGTAATTCATCAAGCCAACATCCTGGCGTTTTTTCCAATGGCTCAATAATCCGGGGTTTTATACCGGACAGTACAAGTGCAATTGTCCTCTCCACTTACCCGTTGGCTTGAGGATGTTCCACAGAGGCGATATCAAGCCAGATCTTGTTATCCTTGCAGAACCATGAGAATTCTTCCTTGGTGAAATTCGAGCCATTGTCAGTGATAATGCTGTGCGGGTAACCATACCGCAGGATGATGTCCTTCAGAAATTTCACGGCTATGTGCCCATCGCACTTCCGGATTGGTTTAACCTACACCCATTTGGTAAACTTGTCCACCATGACCAAGTTGTGAGTCATGTTTCCTCTCGCCGACCGGAATGGTCCAACCATATCTAGGCACCAAATCGTGAACGGCCAAGTTATCGGAATTGTTTTTAAGCCGGAGGCTGGGGTATGGTTTTTCTTGCTATACCTCTAGCATCCATTGCATTTCCGGACCATGTCCTCAACGTCTTCCAAAACCGTGGGCTAGTAGAACCCATGTCGGAATACCTTGGCTACCAATGCCCTTGACGAGGCATGGTGCCCACATCCTCGTTGGTGAATCTCTCGGAGCATTTCTTTTCCTTCTTCTGGCTCCACATAGCGCTGCAGCACTCCCGTCATGCTTCTCTTGTATATTTCACCGTTGATGATGGTGTAGGCTTTGGACCTCCTTTGGATCCTTCTTGAGTCAGCTTCGTCAGCTGATAAACCACCATCTACTAGGAATTCCTTAATAGGTTTTACCCGAGTTGGTGCTTCTCGAACAACAAAGACCGGCATATCGATTTCCATGCAGTCCACCGACATAGTTTCTTCCCGCTTCACCTCTGAAGTCTCCGGGTTAGATGGAGCAGTCCCCGAGTTAGACGAAGCAGTCCCCGGGTTTACGTTGTCAATGTCCATCGGAACAACATGTGACTCTCGAACAAAAATTGACTCGGATTCCAGACTTGGTTTGATTGACGGCTTCCTTAGGTGGGACAAGGCTATTCCGGGAGGAATTTCTTGCCTGAAAGAGCCCAGCTTGGACAAAGTGTCAGCTGCGTCGTTTTCCGCCCGCGGCACGTGGTGAAATTCGCACCCTTCAAAGAATCCGGCGATTTGCTGCACATAGAACCGGTACGATGCCATGTTTGCATCCTTCGCGTTCCAGTCTCCGGAGCACTGCTGCACCAACAGATCGTAGCATATGATCCAGCGCACTCCAACTTCTTTTGCGACCTTGAGTCCGTGGACCAAAGCCTCATACTCAACGACATTGGTTGTTGCCCTGAAGTGTATCTGCAGTACATGTCTCAGGTTGTCCCTCTTTGGTGATGTGAGAACCACTCCAGCTCCAAGTCCTTCCTTGAGCTTTGATCCGTCAAAGTGCATCCTCCAGTACTCTGTTTCCGGCAGTGGTGGCTTGTATTGCATCTCAGCCCAATCTACCAAGAAATATGCCAGTGCCTGCGACTTAATCGCGTCTATTCTTTTGTATAGCGGCACATATGGTGACAATTGGATTGCCCATTTTGCGATCCTACCGCTTGCGTCCTTGTTGTCGATGATCTCCGAGATAAGAGCCTCGCATACCACCGTCATCGGGTGTTCCTCAAAGTAGTGCTTGAGCTTCGTGGCGGCCATGAACACGCCATAAGTCATTTTTTTATAGTGTGGGTAGTTCTTCTTTGAGAGGGAGAGCACCTCACTCAGGTAGTATACCAGCCTCTGCACAGTTTTTTCCTTCCTCTTCTCTTTCCACCACAGCCACAACACTTACGACCCGGTTCGTCGCTGCTATGTAAAGCATCATTGGTTTTTTTTCTAAGGGTGATGCCAGTATTGGCGCGGTGTCCAGCATCTTTTTTAGCTCCTTGAATGTCGTGTCGGCCTGCGAAGTCCAGACGAAAGTGTCCAACTTTTTCATTAGCGCATACAAGGGCAAGGCTTTTTCTCCCAGCCGGCTTACAAACCGGCTTAAGGATGCCAAGCATCCGGTAAACTTTTGCACGTCATTGAGACACTGAGGTAACTCCATCCTTTCGATGGCTCGGATCTTAACAAGATTGAATTCTATGCCGCAGCTCGACACCAGGAAACCAACCAACTTTCCGGCTGGTACCCCGAAGGTGCATTTTGCCGGGTTGAGTTTCATCCGGAACCTTCTTAGGTTATCAAATGTTTGTCTCAGATCTTCGATCAGAGTGTCTTTTACTTTTGTTTTTATCACGACAACATCAACATAGACTTGCACATTTTTACCGATTTGGTTGTGAAGGAATTTACAACGCTGGTATGTTGCACCGACATTTCTCAAACCAAAAGGAATAGTGACATATCAATAAGCCCCGTGCGGGGTAATGAAAGCAGTTTTTATTTGATCATCCTTTTTCAGAGGAATCTGCTGGAAACCAGAGTAAGCATCCAGAAACGACAACAGTTCACATCTAGCAGTGGAATCGATCACCTGATCAATCCGGGGTAATGGGAACATGTCTTTGGGACAAGCCTTGTTCAAGTGCGTGTAGTCAATGCACATGCGCCAAGCCTTTGGTGCCTTTGGGTATTCTTCCTTCTTCTTCTCGACCAGCACGGGATTTGCCAGCCACTCGGTATGCAAGACTTCAACAATGAAGCCGGATACCAGCTGTCGAGGGTACTCGTCGGCAATGCCCTCCGTTTGGGGCTTAGGGTAGATTGAATCCTGTAGGCTGACACGAGACATCGGCTATCAAACAAGCGGGGAAAGCGATTTACCCAGGTTCGGGGCCCTCGATGAGGTAAAACCCTTACGTCCTGCCTGTCTGATCTTGATTATGAAAATATCGGGTTACAATGGGGTGCCAAAGGTTTCGGTTGTGATCTCGTCGAGAGGCTAAGTTCTACGGGGACCTAGCTCTGGACTTATCGTGGCTAAAATTGCTAAGATTGCGTGTGTGTCCCTCGGTAGCCCCTCTCCTGGCCCTTATATAGGGAGCCAGGTCTCGAGAGATCTGACCGGGTACGACTAGGTTACAAAAGATCCTAGTTCTAGACTTTCCTTGTATTCTTCGTTTCTTCGTCTTGTTCTTCAAGGAACCTTCTTTGGCACCGACGTAGTGGCCCAGCTTGCCATCGGGTGCCTTCATGGGCCTCCAGTTGGGCCGTACAGGATAGGGCAATAACAGTTACCCGAAGGGTAATGCCCACATCAGTAGCCCCCGAGTGTCTAGCCGAACATTTTTCGGGTAGAGACTAAAGCATGCCTTCACCGAATGTTCTTCTCCCTTGACAATTCTTGTCCTCCTTGTAATAGCATCATCTCCTTCTATCGGGTGCGCGTCCAGCGCTCCCGATGGGAGTAGCCCCCGAGTCTAGGTACGGATGCTTGCAATCCGTGCGTAGACTCAAGTTGTGCCACTCGAATGTCTTCTTCTACCGAAGTGTTCTGCAGGCCTTCATAAGTCATCAGATACATTTGCATCGGGGCTTCAATTCTTCAAGTAAAGATTTAATGCGTAAAGGATATTGAGTAGCGTGCCCAGCTTTTGCTGGTTAACTGCCGATGGCAAAACAACGCTACTCTACACAGAATCAAGTCCCCGGGCATGATCCTGGAGTGCAGATAAGTTTATCGGGTGCGCGATCGGTGCTCCCGATGGGAGTAGCCCCCAAGTCTTGGCACGGGTGTTTCCAACCGGGTGCAGACTCGAGCCAAACGATTCAATCTTTTCTTCAAGTCCAAATTTATCGGGTGCGCGTCCAGCGCTCCCGATGGGAGTAGCCCCCGAGTCTAGGTACGGATGCTCGTAATCCATGCGTAGACTCAAGTTGATCCACTCAATGATTTAATTTTTCCTCGGATGCTTCAATCAGAGCCGACGCCTTTCATGACATCACTGATGATGTCACCACTGCTGTGGTTTGACTGACAAGACGTGACCTGACAGGCCCACCCTACTTCTGCGTGGGCAGTTTTAGGAAATGACCAGTGCTTGCGCATTGACCGAGGCGTCTCCTCGATTTCTGCACATCATGGGAATAATGGGCCACCGGTTTCGTTTCCTTTAGAGTGACATGTGTACGACTGGATCTCTTTCCACCTCCCACGATGGCTTTGGAGTTATGGCCACGATTTTCCATCAGCTCATGCTATAAATAAGGGGTCTTCCCATTGTTTTTTACTTTTTACGCTTCCACACTGCTCATCTTCTTCCTCGCCTTTCCTTTCACCTCCGTCTGTTCTCTCAAGAGCTTCGGACGCCATGGGCAAGAAAATGAGCACCAGCGCGTCAGGCACGAGCAAGGTCAGCCGTGATTGGAGCGCCTCCACCATTTCGAATCGCGAAGTGAACAAGCTGCGCACCCTCGGCCTCATCTCTCCATGCGACAATGACATTCATCTCCCAGGTCCATCTTCTAGCCCAAAGCCTCCTAAGGGCTTCACTGTCATGTTCGTCGCCTTCGTGTACGTGGGCTTTCTCGTCCACGCCTACGAATTTCTTCGTTCCCTTACTCTTTTTCTATGGGATCGCATGATCCAGCAGCTGACCGCCATGAATGTCCAGGTTCTTCATCTTATCCATTTTCATTGACTCAGTGCAGTGCGAGGCTTTCCTCGAGCATTGACCCAACGAGGGTTTATGGAGTGAAAATTTATATGTCAAGCGTCATAACGACAACAATGGCCACTCCATGCTGTTGTTGGCGTTAGCTTTGTTGTCGATAAAGGAGGTTGATTATTTCAACAATGATCCCGATGAAAGAATCCGTCCAATGGCTTGGCGACCAATAAATGGTTCTACTTGCGAGATACTCATGAACATCGGGCGGCGCTAACAACCTTCCATCCATTATGAGGATGTTACGTGGTGGCTCGACCCGAAAAATCCTGGCGAAACATCCTGTCTCCCGAAGAAAGCGCCATAGCCGATAAGCTGTTTGACCAGGTCGTAGACCTAAAGTACGCAGGAGGCTTAACGATGTGCGGCACTGAGGTAGTCTCAGTGTTCCTAAAACGTCGGGTGCAGCCGCTTGATACGTCCAAAACGTATCTACTTTCCCGAACACTTTTGCTATTGTTTTGCCTCTAATTTGTGTATTTTGGAGGCATATGGATCAACGGTGGGATTTGTCCATCCCGATGACTGGATAGATATACTCGGGCCCTCTCGGTGGAATGTCGTCTAAATAGCTTGCAAGCATATGAATAGTTCATAAGAGACCACATACCACGCTACGAGTAAAGAGTACTTGTCGGGAGACGAGGTTGAACAAGGTATAGAGAGATACCGATGATCAAACCTCTGGACAAGTAAAATATCGCGTGACAAAGGGAATTGGTATCGTATGTGAATGGTTCATTCGATCACTAAGTCATCGTTGAATATGTGGGAGCCATTATGGATCTCCAGATCCCGCTATTGGTTATTGGTCGGAGAGAGTTCTCAACCATGTCCACATAGTTCGCGAGCCGTAGGGTGACACACTTAAGGTTTGATGTTGTAATAGTAGAACTTGAATATGGAATGGAGTTCGAATTATTGTTCGAAGTCTCGGATGGGATCCCGGACATCACGAGGAGTTCCGGAATGGTCCGGAGAATAAGATTCATATAGAGGAAGTCATTTTATAAGTTTGAAAATGATCCGGTGCATTTATGGAAGGTTCTAGAAAAGTCCGGAAGAAATCACTTTGGAAGGCGGAGTCCCGAAGGGACTCCACCACCCATGGCCGGCCAACCCTAGAGGGGGGAGTCCAAGGTGGACTCCACCAAGGGGGCCGGCCACCCCCACATGGAAGGGTGGGAATCCCACTTGAGGTGGGAGTCCCACCTTGGGTAGGTTTCCCTACAACATGGAAGGTTTTGGTTGGGGTCTTATTCGAAGACTTGTAGTCCAACACTTGGGGGTTCCACCTATATAATGAGGGGCCAAGGGGAGGGGGCCGACCACCACAACACCACCACCTTGGCCGCACCCCAAGGAGGCCGGCCACCCCCTCTCCCAAACCCTAGCCGCCCCACTCCTCCACCTCTCCCGCAACGCTTAGCGAAGCTCCGCCGGAGTTCTCCATCGCCATCGCCACCGCCACCACGCCGTCGTGCTGCCGGATTCAAGGAGGAGCTACTACTTCCGCTGCCCGCTGGAACGGGGAGAAGGACGTCGTCTTCATCAACACCGAACGTGTGACCGAGTACGGAGGTGCTGCCCGATTGTGGCACTGTCAAGATCTTCTACGCGCTTTTGAAAGCGGCAAGTGAACGTCTACCGCAGCAACAAGAGCCTCCTCTTGTAGGCTTTGGAAATCTTCAAGGGTTAGTCTCGTTCATCCCCTCGTTGCTACCGTCTTCTAGATTGCATCTTGGCTTGGATTGCGTTCTCGCGGTTGGAATTTTTTTATTTCTATGCTACGAATCCCTACAGTGGTATGAGAGCCGTGTCTATGCATAGATGGTTGCACGAGTAGAATCACAATGGTTTTTGTGGGCGTTGATGCTTATGTTGTCTTTAGTTTGAGTACTTTGCATCTTTGTGGCATAGTGGGATGAAGCGGCTCGGGCTAACTTTACATGACCGCGTTCATGAGATTTGCTCCATGATGACCCACAAGTATAGGGGATCGCAACAGTCTTCGAGGGAAGTAAAACCCAATTTATTGATTCGACACAAGGGGAGACAAAGAATACTTGAAAGCCTTAACAGCGGAGTTGTCAATTCAGGTGCACCTGGAAACAGACTTGCTCGCAAGAGTTTATCGATAGTAACGGTTTATAGCGATAGCGATAGTGAAATAACGAGCGACGAGTAACAAAGACAGCGGTAGTGATTATAGTAAACGGCCGGGATTAAAATACGTAGGCACGGGGATGGATGAACGGGCGTTGCATGGATGAGAGAAACTCATGTAACAATCAAGGCAGGGCATTTGCGAGATAATAATAAAACGGTATCCAAGTACTAATCAATCAATAGGCATGTGTTCCATATTTAGTCGTACGTGCTCGCAATGAGAAACTTGCACAACATCTTTTGTCCTACCAGACGGTGGCAGCCGGGCCTCTAGGGAATCTACTGGAAATTAAGGTACCGTTGCGGTCGAAACCCACCGGCGAGCAGCGACGGGCAACACGAGAGAGCCGGGAGGCTCCCGGGATCGCGGGCGGCCCCGGTCCCTCGAGCGACGGCCCGCAAAGACTCCGGCACGCACGTCCGATGCTTTGGTGCAAGGGCGTGCCACCTGACCTATACCCGGTCGGGAAGGTGTTGGATTTGCCTCGCTTAGTTTCCCGCATGGCATACACGTAAACATTAAATACGAGCCTCGATCGGCTCTCGGGTTGTCTCGTGAATCGGCTCAAGGAGCCGATCCACCCATGATCCGTACGAGGTGTACGGTCGGATGAGTGGTCCTGCTTGATCAAAATAAAGCTAAAACGACCTACTACGATTTAGGGTTTTCACCACATAATCGGAACATCCTACGCGTGATTGAGCCTGGCGGCCACGCACGGTGATCGTAAACCGACCCTAGACAAGGCCTAAAGACCAACATGAAGTTGATCCCCGGAACATCTTGCCTAGGGCTAGCAAACTACACCCTACGTGCCACTGGATCCTTCAACCTGTTTGTAAGGCCTAACTATGCAGATATTAAACTAATCCTTGAAGAACAAGGAGCAATCATAACGGATCGGATCTAATAAATAATGATCAACCGGGGTGCCGCCCTTACACCCAAGATAGGTGTAAGGGCGGCTAGACGTCTAAGGGTTGCACGGACGAAAGCATATGATATGATGAAACAATGCTAACCCTAACACATCTATGGTAACTACGTTGCTCGCCATCAACAAGGCTTCGAGTACGAGCAACGCATGAACAACGAATAAACGTGTCTTGCCTAGATCGCAAGATGCGATCTAGGCAACATGATGCTTACCGGAAGAAACCCTCGAGACAAGGGAGTTGGCGATGCGCCTAGATTGGTTTGTGGTGAACGTGATTGTTGTTTATTTCATAAACCCTAGATACATATTTATAGTCCGTAGACTTTCTAACGTGGGAATAATCCCAACCGTGCACGAGCCAAACTCTATCTAACCGACACGTATCCTACTATATTACAGATACACGGGCAAACTAGCCCAAACTTTGCATATAAGGCTGATTCATGTATTTCTTCCATGTATATTCTTCAAGCCCATCTTTAATCGCGGCCCACCCTCCGATCCGGTCAAATTCGGTGATAACACATGCCCCTGGTTTTGGAAATGACAATTCCAAAATCACTCGCTTTTTCTTCGTCGGGTCATGTCGTGGCGAGAGCAGAACCGTCGCGATATCCTTCATCATGATGCCTTGCCTCCTCCACTTCTCCGCGTGACTCGGCAATTTTTTTTCGGGCACCACTTCCTCGAAACTCGTCGTGGCATTGAATCTCCACTATATCCCCTTTTATTTAACCGTTCCGAACAGCTCGCTTCTTCATCCCCTTCGCATTAGCACTCCAAAAGCCCTCCTCTGCCACCATGTCTTCTTCCTCCTCTGCCTCGTCGGGTCTTTCCACCCAGTTCTCCTCCTCCCGCGAGCCGACGCCGGAGTGGGACCCGGAGGAGGCCCACGAGGCCAACATCCGCCGCGCCATCGAAGACGGGGACGAGTCCAGCCACGACTTTTCCGTCTGGTCTGAGGACGACAAGTCCTCGACCGACGGGGAAAGTGACCTCCGCTTCCTTGCCGACGGGGAAACGGAGGAGGAAAGCGATGACGATCGCTTCTCCTGGGACGACTTCACCTCCTCCGAGGAGGAGGAGGAGGAGGAGGAGGACACCTCCTCCGATGAGCCGCCGGCCAAGCGCTTCTGCCCCTGGCCGGGGACCTCGGCGACCGACGACGAACGACGACGACGGCGACGAGGAAGACGAGGACAACGAGGGGCCCTCGCGCGGCGGCCTCTGACAAGGCAGCGGACGACGAGCGCCGCCGGGAGTAGCGGCGGCCGGCGACGACGGCGACGACGAGGGCGACGACGCTCATAGAGAGGACCCGTTAGCATAGGATCCAGTAGGATGCGATGTATGGCATAACAGGCATCTGGACTTAAAAATCCGGGTGTTGACAAATCGGCTCTTCTTTTGTTCTTGAGCAATCGGCTCTTCATTGTAAAAAATCCCCTCTTATTAATGAAGAAGACATTTCTCAGCTGATTCTGTCCCTTTCGCAACTTTGCCGATTATTAAAGTGAGTCAACGCATTAAGCAAGACTATATTGTCTATTCAAATGGTAACCTGCGATTTATCCGAAAGAGTAAAACTCAAATCCCCAAATCGCCGCTTGAACAGATCCAACCCACGGCCATACTGAACTCTCGCGATGATCGAGTCGCGGATGATGTCGCAGACCGCAACGGACCCAAAGGCAATATCATCCAATGCCCACGCTATGGTCTCAGCTGCGAAGGTGATCCTTAACCACTCCTTGTTGCTCGAACATAGCGCCTTGCTCTATCCTTTTGCATCAACAAGATGGCCCCGATCGTGTAGATGATGATGGATTCCCCTTCTAATTCCTTCCACCAGCCTCCGGTGGTCTTCTCCTCGCAACAACTCACCGCCTTTGAAGCAGGTTATGATGCAGGGCCAGCCGATGACACCCCAATCGGCTTCTAAAAACAGAGTATCTACCAGGTCAGCTGCCCCCCGAGCCTCAGTCAAGGCGAGAACGGCGGTGAGGACACACAGTTCAGTCGAAGGACCTCGAACTCAGGCAATTCTGAGACAGCCAGACTTGCCACCGTCGGCTTCCAAGAGAAGGGTCATCTCCTGAACCTGCCGTTTCCCAAGCTCCACCTAAAAAGGGCAGAGCAGCTCCATCCTCTCCTCGGCTCAACTTGGCCAAACCGACAGCAGAAACATCAGAGCCGATCGCCTCTTCCACTATTGAGAGCCGATATTGCAGACAACATGCCAACGGCTTGATGAGCAAAAGGTTGTCTTGTATGCCACAATTGACACCTCTGACGACACTGCTGAACTAGCGACTTTGCGCAAAGGGTTGGAGGTCCTCGAGGCTGAACTGAAGACTGACTTGGTCGAAATCCACGCCTGGTAGATCCTGTGTAATTTGTACTAGAGTCGATGGCCGTGCATCGGCTTTGTTCCTTAGCTCTAAAGTCGATGTCTGTGCATCGGCTGTACATCGTGAGAATTTTTTTTTACTGGCCGATTTTTCTATCGGCCCCCAATATTTCACTGCGCATGTATCGCACATGTTCATCTGATTAGGTGCCCCCCGAGCCGAATCTGCTAGGTAACTGCGGATATCGGCTCTATGGTTAGCCAAGGCACTGTATCTGAACGTCGGCTCCGTTAGGACCAATGTTGACTTCTTCCAGCTCATCAGCCGACGTAAACCCGTTGCCCGTTAGATCGACGTTGAACATAGGCAGAACGTATGGTGAGGATAATTTTGGCCGATTGCTGGAATCGGCCTCCATGTTGATTGAATTGCTCAATGAAGGTTTTGCAATGTTCGTCCATAGATCTTTGGGGCCGATCACAAGGATCGGCATCGCCACGTTTGTCCATAGATTTTGCTCTTGTCAAACGGTCAGGCCGGTGGATAAGACCAGCCTCACCCCGTCCTTTGTCACGTCGATGCGCTCGCAGTCGTCCAAAGTGATGCCCGAGAGTGGCTCTTGGCCTCGTTGTCTCCCAAAACGTTCATGCCAGCCGTTGAAATCTCGGCTGAGTCATCTGCGTGGACGACCTCTACTTCATCTCCATCCCACCGTATTAAGCATTGGTGCATCGTGGATGGAATGCAACAGATTGGCGTGGATCCAATCTCTCCCTAGCAGGACAAGCATAGGTGCTCTTGCTATCGACAATGAAGAACGTCGTAGGGATGGTTTTCCTTCCTACGGTCAGATCCACGTTCAGAACACCTTGTGCGTCAGATGCTTGGCCGTTGAAATCGCTCAGTGTCACGTTGGTCTTGATCAGGTCCGAGCTAGAGCGTCCCAGCTCGACGAAGCATGGAGTATGGCATAATGTTGATCGCCGCTCCGGTGTCCACCAAGCATCTTGTTGACAGGCTGCCCATTGATATAACCTCGCAAGTACAGGGCTTTCATGTGTCCGTAGCTTCTTTCTCGTGGCTTCTCAAAGATAACCGGCCGTGGGCCGCAATCAAGTTGTGCCACGGGTGCTTCGTCTAATCTCGGAGCGCTAAACTCCGTTGGAAGGATGAACACCATATTTGTGCCAGCCGATGTCTCATCATCGTCTTTCTTTTGTCTGGGGCGCCACTCTTTCCTTTGTGGCCGACCTTCTTCGTCCAGGGTTCGCTGAATTTTCGCGGCCAGATCAGGCCGCGCCTTCCTTAACGTGTGCAGGTATAACCTTTCGGCTTCCTCCAAACCACGTAGTCGCCGAACCCTACGCTTTTGGGAACGGCTGAGTCCATCGTGGCACCACCTTGGCCGGTGGTACTTATCTTCTTCTTCTTCATCATCGTCTTCCAATTCCTCGAGATCTTCCACCCGAGAGGACTCGGCGTGCTTGTTCCGAGGCGGGAGAGGCCCTAGACGCTTGAACACGGATACGTTAGCCGCATCCTTCTTCTTCTGTCTACATTCCGGGCGCTTGCCGATTGTAGGCAATCGGCTCATTCCTGAATCCCAGCAGTGTTCGAAGAAGGGACAGTCCCAGTGCCTATCCACGTCGTCTTGCTCCCTCGACTTTTCCTTGGCGTGGCGCTCATATCTCTCCTCGTCGCGATCATGCCGATGATGTCTCCTGGCGTCCCTAGCCAGACGATCTCTTTCGTCATCGTTGTTGTATCGTCGGCGTTGGTCGTATTGACTCACATATTTGTTGAGGAGGTGATCAAGAGAGAGGTCGCCGATATCTCACATTCCTCACTTCTCCCTCCGTGATGTAGCGCTTGCCATCGTGCCGGAGCCGATCGCGTGGAACGGCTTCCTCTTTGTCGTTGTCATGAGAGCAGCTGCCCTCGTCACTGTTCTTACCAGGGTGGTGCCCAGGTCCTACCATGTTGATGTTGAACGATAAACTTGGCTGGCACCTCCCAGGGTAAGTGTACTCCACCATGTTAACGGCGGGGAAGGGGTGTGTGTCGACTTTCATGGCGTATTGGCTGAAAATTAGACGCCCTTGTTCTATCGCCATTTGGATCTGCTGACGCCACACCCTGCAGTCGTTGGTGGCATGGGTGAACGTGTTATGCCACTTGCAGTATGGCTTTCCGTTCAGCTCTCGCGCCGTGGGGATCTTGTGGCCTTCGGGTACCTTTAGTCGCTTCTCCTTAAGCGGGAGGTCGAAAATTTGCTCAGCCTTGGTCACGTCGAAGTCAAACCCTCTTGGAGGACCTTGTGGCTTAACCCACTTGCAGGACACGGGGCTTGCCCCCCGAGTCCATTCAGCCACTGCTACCTCTTGATCTCCCGCAGAGCCTTCATCTTCATCTGCCTCAACCAGGACCACCGCACGCTTGAATTTATCCTGGTATACATCTGGGTGGCGCTGTTCATATAATGACAGCTTCCGCACCATGTGAGCCGGTGAAGGGTAGTCCGCTTGGGAGGCCACGTCCTTGATCGGTGATGCGAGACCCACCACCGCCAACTCGATCGCTTCTTTTCGGTCACACGAGCCGAATAGCATCGGCTCCTAACGGTCCCGAAGCGCTGGATGTATTCCGACACTCGTTTCTCCGCGCTTCGTCGTACTTGTGCTAGATCGGCAATGCCAGCCTCGGAAGCCTCCGAGTGATACCGCATGTGGAACTCGCTCCTCCAATCGCTTCCAAATCCGGATTGAGTCCGGTGGCAGCGATGCGTACCACCCGAAAGCCGATCCCGTGAGGGACCGTGCGAAGAACCTCACACGCAGCTCATCTGATGCTGAGATCGTGCCCAGCTGTGCCAAATATCGGCTCACATGCTCGATTGAGCTGGAACCATCTGATCCACTAAATTTGGAGAATTCAGAGAGCCGATATTTGGGTGGTAGTGGGATCAACTCGTACTCGTTGGGGTACGGCTTGGAATAGCCGATTGCTCCTCCTTTTCGGCACCATGCCGAACCGGTCTCTCAAGATTGTACTGATCTGATCCGCGGTGCTTGGCTGCAGGAGTCGAACTCGAAGATTTGCCGGAGTGGCATACTTAGCCAGCCATGCTTGTTTCTCAAGCTCCGAGCCAACTGCAGGAGTTGGGCTCGGAGGTTTATCGGAGTGGCATACTTAGCTAGCCACGTCTCGCTTCTCAAGGTCCTGTTCCCGAAGTTCCTCCTCGCTGTTCCGAAGTCCCTCGCTGTTGCGGTCTGGTTTGTGAGTGCCCAGTTACTGCAGTCTGGCACATATGTGCACGTATATCCGTGAGGGATCTCCTTAGGCGCCTCATGCAAGAACTGGTAATCACTAGGGTCACCACCGATCTTGTAGACGACGTATGCCGGTGAAATCGGCACTTCTGGTGCTGCCACCGCGAATGGCAGCGGTGGTCGGGACCGGAGTGGCATCTCTCCTTGGTGAGTCCCTAGAGCTGGTCCTGACGGAGAGTACTGATGCCTCATGATTTCTGGATCACCCGAAGAGCGACACGCTCCAAAGTGTTCACCGAGGCTCTCGGAATGGCGGTGCAGCGAATGAGCTACCATGAAGTTAATCTCTCGACGCAGGGACCCGGTGCGTTCTTCCGACGGGGCGGACAGGTCCACTCCATCGAGCGCGCCTTCAGGTGAGAACCCCTTCCACCTCGATGCCGTGTGAGCGGGTTCTCCGGAAAGAGCCGATGAGGTCGGCTTCGAGGATCGCTTTGACCTCGTCATACTTCTTCTTGAGCTCCTCAGTGAGATCCTCGTACGTGACTGGAGTGCCTTCCGCCATCTCTGATGTAGATGGCGATGCGGTTGATGTCGAAGACTGTCCCACCGGGCGTGCCAGAATGTGTTGCGGTTAGAAACCCACCGGCGAGCAGCGACGGGCAACACAGTAGAGCCGGGAGGCTCCCAGGACTGCGGCTGGCCCTGGTCCCTCGAGCGACGGCCCGCAAAGAGTCCGGCACGCACGTCCGATGCTGGTGCAAGGGCGTGCCACCTGACCTATACCTGGTCAGGAAGGTGTTGGATTTGCCTCGCTTAGTTTCCTGCATGGCATACACGTAAACATTAAATACAAGCCTCGATCGGCTCTCGAGGTTGTCCCGTGAATCGGCTCAAGGAGCCGATCCACCCATGATCCGTACGAGGTGTACGGTCGGATGGTGGTCCTGCTTGATCAAAATAAAGCTAAAACGACCTACTACAATTTAGGGTTTTCACCACATAATCGGAACATCCTACGCGTGATTGAGCTCGGCGGCCACGCACGGTGATCGTAAACCGACCCTAGACAAGGCCTAAAAACCAACATGAAGTTGATCCCCGGAACATCTTGCCTAGGGCTAGCAAACTACACCCTACGTGCCACTGGATCCTTCAACCCGTTTGTAAGGCCTAACTATGCAGATATTAAACTAATCCTTAAAGAACAAGGAGCAATCATAACGGATCGGATCTACTAAATAATGATCAAGCGGGGTGCCGCCCTTACACCTAAGATAGGTGTAAGGGCGGCTAGATGTCTAAGGGTTGCACGGACGAAAGCATATGATACGATGAAACAATGCTAACCCTAACACATCTATGATAACTACGTTGCTCGCCATCAACAAGGCTTCAAAGACGAGCAACGCATGAACAACGAATAAACGTCTGCTGCCTAGATCGCAAGATGCGATCTAGGCAGCATGATGCTTACCCGGAAGAAACCCTCGAGACAAGGGAGTTGGCGATGCGCCTAGATTGGTTTGTGGTGAACGTGATTGTTGTCTATTTCATAAACCCTAGATACATATTTATAGTCCGTAGACTTTCTAACGTGGGAATAATCCCAACCGTGCACGAGCCAATTCTATCTAACCGACACGTATCCTACTATATTACAGATACACGGGCAAACTAGCCCAAACTTTGCATATAAGGCCGATTCATGTATTTCATCCATGTATATTCTTCAAGCCCATCTTTAATCGCGGCCCACCTCTGATCCGGTCAAATTCTGGTGATAACAGCTTCTTGTCCGTATTTTATTTATCAACTCTTCACTCCATAAACATGTGGTCTTGTTTACCGAGTTCAGTTTCGCTTGGGGAGAAGCGAAGTCTAAGCTTGGGGGGAGTTGATACGTCCATTTTGCATCACTATTTTATATCATAATTTGCTGTTATTCATCGATATATTTCATATTTGGAGATGATACTTATGTTATTTCATCTATTTTGCATGTTTCATGATTATTGGAGGATCGCGCACCGGAGTCAGGATTCTGCTGGAAAAAGCGCCGTCGAATGCAATATTTCGGAAGATCAACGATTGACGGAAATTATATGAAAAATCCTATTTTTCCAGAAGACGAAGGGAGCCAGAAGGGGGAGCCGAGGAGGGCCGCCATGGGCCCACCTCATAGGCCGGCGCGGGCCAAGGCCTGGCCGCGTCGCCTTATGAGGAGGGGGCCGACAACCCCCTCTGGCCTCTGATACGTCTCCGACGTATCGATAATTTCTTATGTTCCATGCCACATTATTGATGATATCTACATGTTTTATACACATTATATGTCGTATTTATGCATTTTCCGGCACTAACCTATTAACGAGATGCCGAAGAGCCAGTTGTTGTTTTCTGCTGTTTTTGGTTTCAGAAATCCTACAAAAGAAATATTCTCGGAATTGGACGAAATCAACGCCCAGGGTCCTATTTTTGCACGAAGCTTCCAGAAGACCGAGGGGAAAGGAAGTGGGGCCACGAGGCGCCGCCACAACAGGGCGGCGCGGCCCAGCCCCTGGCCGCGCGGCCCTGGCGTGTGGGGCCCTCGTGTGGCCCCCCGCGTTGCCCTTCCGCCTACTTAAAGCCTTCGTCGTGAAACCCCCAGTACCGAGAGCCACGATACGGAAAACCTTACTTAGACGCCGCCGCCGCCAATCCCATCTCGGGGGATTCTGGAGATCACCTCCGGCACCCTGCCGGAGAGGAGATTCATCTCCCGGAGGACTCTTCACCGCCATGGTCGCCTCCGGAGTGATGAGTGAGTAGTTCATCCCTGGACTATGGGTCCATAGCAGTAGCTAGATGGTTGTCTTCTCCTCATGTGCTTCATTGTCGGATCTTGTGAGCTGCCTAACATGATCAAGATCATCTATCCGTAATTCTATATGTTGTGTTTGTCGGGATCCGATGGATAGAGAATACTATGTTATGTTGATTATCAATCTATTACCTATGTGTTGTTTATGATTTTGCATGCTCTCCGTTATTAGTAGAGGCTCGGCCAAGTTTTTGCTCTTAACTCCAAGAGGGAGTATTTATGCTCGATAGTGGGTTCATGCCTCCATTAAATCTCGGGACGTGTGACGAAAAGTTCTAAGGTTGTGGATGTCTTGTTGCCACTAGGGATAAAACATTGATGCTATGTCCGAGGATGTAGTTATTGATTACATTACGCACCATACTTAATGCAATTGTCTCGTTGTTTTGCAACTTAATACTCGGAAGGGGTTCGGATGATAACCTGAAGGTGGACTTTTTAGGCATAGATGCATGCTGGATAGCGGTCTATGTACTTTGTCGTAATGCCCAATTAAATCTCACAATATTCATCATATCATGTATGTGCATTGTTATGCCCTCTTTATTTGTCAATTGCCCGACTGTAATTTGTTCACCAAACATGCTATTTATCTTATGGGAGAGACACCTCTAGTGAACTGTGGACCCCGGTCCATTCTTTACATCTGAAATACAAATCTGCTGCTATTGTTCTTTACATTTCTGCAAACAATCATCATCCACACTATACATCTAATCCTTTGTTACAGCAAGCCGGTGAGATTGACAACCTCGCTGTTTCGTTGGGGCAAAGTACTTTGGTTGTGTTGTGCAGGTTCCACGTTGGCGCTGGAATCTCTGGTGTTGCGCCGCACTACATCCCGCCGCCATCAACCTTCAACGTGCTTCTTGGCTCCTCCTGGTTCGATAAACCTTGGTTTCTTTCTGAGGGAAAACTTGCTGCTGTGCGCATCATACCTTCCTCTTGGGGTTCCCAACGAACGTGTGAGTTACACGCCATCAGCCTCCTCTCCTTCGCGTACATCTTCGTCCCGAAAACCTAAGCACCAGAGGATAGTCGCGAAGAGTCACACCCGCCTCTGCGGGGCGGAGAACACCAGAGAGAAAAGAGCTCTCCGGCAGGCTGAAATCCGCCGGGAAATTCCCTCCCGGAGGGGGAAATCGACGCCATCGTCACCGTCATCGAGCTGGACATCATCTCCATCATCATCACCATCATCTCCATCATCATCACCGCCATCTCCACCGCTGCACCTCGTCACCGCTGTAACAATTAGGGTTTGATCTTGATTGTTTGATAGGGGAAACTCTCCCGGTGTTGATTTCTACTTGTTATTGATGCTATTGAGTGAAACTATTGAACCAAGGTTTATGTTCAGATTGTTATTCATCATCATATCACCTCCGATCATGTTCCATATGATGTCTCGTGAGTAGTTCGTTTAGTTCTTGAGGACATGGGTGAAGTCTAAATGTTAGTAGTGAATTATGTTGGTTAGTATTCAATGTTATGATATTTAAGTTGTGGTGTTATTCTTCTAGTGGTGTCATGTGAACGTCGACTACATGATACTTCACCATTTATGGGCCTAGGGGAATGCATCTTGTATTCGGTTGCTAATTATGGGGTTGCCGGAGTGACAGAAACCTAAACCCCCGTTAGTATATCGATGCAGGAGGGATAGGAGGATCTCAGAGTTTAAGGCTGTGGTTAGATTTATCTTAATTACTTTCTTGTAGTTGCGGATGCTTGCAAGGGGTATAATCACAAGTATGTATTAGTCCTAGGAAGGGCGGTGCATTAGCATAGGTTCACCCACACAACACTTATCAAAACAATGAAGACTAATTAGCTATATGAAGCGAAAGCACTAGACTAAATTCCCGTGTGTCCTCAAGAACGTTTGGTCATTATAAGTAAACAAACCGGCTTCTACTTTGTGCTAAAAAGGATTGGGCCACTCGCTGCAATTATTTCTCTTGCACTTTACTTACTTGTACTTTATTCATCTGTTATACTAAAACCCCCTGAATACTTGTCTGTGAGCATTTACAGTGAATCCTTCATCGAAACTGCTTGTCAACACCTTCTGCTCCTCGTTGGGTTCGACACTCTTATTTATCGAAAGTACTACGATACACCCCCTATACTTGTGGGTCATCAAGGCCGGCGCAAGAATCTGTAGGAGAGCAATGCAGCGGCCGTGGCCGCCTAGTAGGTGCAGGTCGTTGCCCACATCGTGTGGCAGATGCAGCGGAAAGCCGGCGCCCACGTAGGCCTCCATCCTAGCCTCCATCCGAGCCTAGCGGAGGCCATGCTGCTCGTCAAGCAAGAGAGGATCGTGGGCGTCGCTCCCCCGGCCTCGTCGGTGATCTAGGTAAGCTCCCAGTTGCGTCCTGGAACACGTGCACCATCGCAGGTCAACACGGCATCGTGGTTCGCCTGATCCCCTCCGGCGCCACGCCGGTGCACTTCAACGGGGCCCCGGTTCCTGACTGTAACCGGACGTCGGGGAGCGGTGATTCGTGCCCGGGCGTGAAACAGAAGACGCGACAGGTCCCGGAGGAGAGCATGCCGGTGCCCCACACCTTGTTTGACGAAATAACACCTTCTGCCCCGACGATGGACGCTCGTTACGTTAGCTCTCTCAGTGTCTCGGTCTGTCGTGTGTCATTCGTCTAACGTCCGGTGATTCCATGCCTTTTGGACGGGACGCAATGAGGGCGACATCCAGGCCATGATCTTCGGCGGCAGTTTCGTTGGCAAAGTCAGAGTCGGGATAGGACGCATGATCAGTGGCCACAGACGCAGGATGGGGTGGACATCGATGGTGCACAACTGTTCTCCACCCAGCCCACATAGGCAACAACCATCTGCGTCACTGACGATGAGGAGACGCCAACATGCATGTCCTCACCAGGGATGATGCTACCAAGAAGAAGGGGAGAGCCACAGGACCTGTGGTTTCAATGACGACAAGGAGTCAAGGACAAATGTTTGTGAGATGCGTGACTCGCGACCAGCCATGACTGCATAAATGGGGCCCAACAAAAGGGTGGTGTACTGGGCCAAGGTTGTCCAAGAGTACCATGAGAGAAAGCGTCACGGGCCCTATGAGATGAAAAGCGATCGCACGAAAGAGTCCATTAGAAAAAGATGGAACTACATCAAACAAGAGACCGCCAAGTTCTGCGCCGCCATCGATCATGTTGTTGCGCACCCCGCAGTGGAATTGGCGTGCTTGGAGTGGTAAATAAACGAGCATCATCATTCCATCTATGTACACCATTAGCAAACCATGATCCGGGTTTTAACCAATTGCAGGTACCCAGTGTCTTGGAGAAGTTCAAGGCAACAGATAATAAGGGCTTATATATGGTCCATTGCTGGGAGATGCTGAAGGACGCGTCAAAGTGGAGGGTAGGCTATGCGGCCTACCATGAAGCTGTCAAAAATGGGACATCAACGGTTGTCGTCGACAGCGAAGACGACGAACCTGGGCAGAAAGCTCTTCGACCTCGTCCCCGGGGCCATAAGGCTACCAAGACCGATCTAGCCCGGGAGGCATCAGCCGTTGCGTTGAGCCAGATCTTGCAGAAGACTGATACGTCTCCGACGTATCGATAATTTCTTATGTTCCATGCCACATTATTGATGATATCTACATGTTTTATGCACACTTTATGTCATATTCGTGCATTTTCTGGAACTAACCTATTAACAAGATGCCGAAGTGCCGGTTCTCGTTTTCTGCTGTTTTTGGTTTCAGAAATCCTAGTAACGAAATATTCTCGGAATTGGACGAAATCAACGCCCAGGTTCCTATTTTGCCCGGAAGCATCCAGAACACACGAGAACCGCCAGAGAGGGGGCACAGGCCCACGAGACCATAGGCCGGCGCGGCCTGGGGGTGGCCCGCGCCCCCCTACGGTGTCGCCGCCTCGTTGACCCTCCGACGCCGCCTCTTCGCCTATATAAAGGTCCCAGACCTAAAACACGATACGAAAAAGCCACGGTACGAGAAACCTTCCAGAGCCGCCGCCATCGCGAAGCCAAGATCCGGGGGACGGAGTCTCCGTTCCGGCACGCCGCCGGGACGGGGAAGTGCCCCCGGAAGGCTCCTCCATCGACACCACCGCCATCTTCATCAACGCTGCTGTCTCCCATGAGGAGGGAGTAGTTCTCCATCGAGGCTCGGGGCTGTACCGGTAGCTATGTGGTTAATCTCTCTCCTATGTACTTCAATACAATGATCTCATGAGCTGCTTTACATGATTGAGATCCATATGATGAGCTTTGTATCGCTACTAGTTGTGTGCTACTCATGTGATGTTATTAAAGTAGTCTATTCCTCCCGCATGGTGTAAAGGTGACTAGTGTGTGCACCGTGTGGTTCTTGTCGTAGGCTATGATCATGATCTCTTGTAGATTGTGGAGTTAATTATCATTATGATAGTATTGATGTGATCTATTCCTCCTTCATAGTGTAAAGTGGACAGTGTGTGCGCTATGTTAGTACTTGGTTTAGTCGTGTTGATCTTTCATGCACTCTAAGGTTATTTAAATATGAACATTTAATTGTGGAGCTTGTTAACTCCGGCATTGAGGGTTCGTGTAATCCTACGCAATGTGTTCATCATCCAACAAGAGAGTGTAGAGTATGCATTTATCTATTCTGTTATGTGATCAATGTTGAGAGTGTCCACTAGTGAAAGTGTAATCCCTAGGCCTTGTTCCTAAATACTGCTATTGCTGCTTGTTTACTGTTTTACTGCGTTACTACTGCTGCATTACCATTGCTCATACTTATTTATACCACCTGTATTTCACTATCTCTTCGCCGAACTAGTGCACCTATTAGGTGTGTTGGGGACACAAGAGACTTCTTGCTTTGTGGTTGCAGGGTTGCATGAGAGGGATATCTTTGACCTCTTCCTCCCTGAGTTCGATAAACCTTGGGTGATCCACTTAAGGGAAACTTGCTGCTGTTCTACAAACCTCTGCTCTTGGAGGCCCAACACTGTCTACAAGAATATAAGCACCCGTAGACATCAAGCTATTTTCTGGCGCCGTTGCCGGGGAGGAAAGGTAAAAGGTACTCACACTCCGGATCTCGGCTACTAAGCTATTTTCGCCGTTGTAAGTACTCGAAGCTATTTCCTTTAGATCCTGCAATTGCATCTTTTTGTTTCTTGTTTACACTAGTTTGGCATAATGGACGACAATGAGCTTCTTATTCTATTTCCTGATTTAAGACATGGATGGTTTGATGCGAAAATTAAAAAACCCATGGAACATATTAGCATGAATACTTTGAATACCATTGTTGCTAATGATATGGAAAATTCTAAGCTTGGGGAAGCTGGTTTTGATGAGCATGATATTTTTAGTCCCCCAAGCATTGAGGAGAAAATTTACTTTGATGATACTTTGCCTCCTATTTATGATGATTATAATGATAATAGTCTTTTAGTACCACTCTGTTATGGAGGATAAATTTGATTATGATTACAATATGCCTCCTATATTTGATGATGAGAATGATAATGATAGCTACTTTGTTGAATTTGCTCCCACTTCAACTAATAAAATTGATTATGCCTATGTGGAGAGTAATAATTTTATGCATGAGACTCATGATAAGAATGCTTTATGTGATAGTTATATTGTTGAGTTTGCTCATGTTGCTACTGAAAGTTATTATGAGAGAGGAAAATATGGTTGTGGAAATTTTCATGTTACTAAAACACCTCTCTATGTGCTGAAATTTTTGAAGTTACACTTGTTTTATCTTTCTATGCTTGTTGCATCATGCTTCATAAATTTGTTTATTTACAAGATTCCTTTTCATAGGAAGCATGTTAGGCTTAAATGTGTTTTGAATTTGCCTCTTGATGCTCTCTTTTGTTTCAAATACTATCACTTGCGAGTGCATCATTAAAACTGCTGAGCCCATCTTAATGGCTATAAAGAAAGAACTTCTTGGGAGATAACCCATGCGTTTATTTTGCTACAGTACCTCTATTTTATATTTGTGTCTTGGAAGTTGTTTACTACTGTAGCAACCTCTCCTTATCTTAGTTTTGAGTTTTGTTGTGCCAAGTAAAGTCTTTGATAGTAAAGTAAGTACTAGATTTGGATTACTCGCGCAGTTTCAGATTTCTTTGCTGTCACGAATTTCGACCTGCCTCCCCTGTAGGTAGCTCAGAAAATTAAGCCAATTTACATGCATGATCCTCAGATATGTACGCAACTTTCATTCAATTTGGGCATTTTCATTTGAGCAAGTCTGGTGCCTCAATAAAATCCATCTTTACGGACTGTTCTGTTTTGACAGATTCTGCCTTTTATTTCGCATTGCCTCTTTTGCTATGTTGGATGAATTTCTTTGATCCATTAATGTCCAGCAGCTTTATGCAATGTCCAGAAGTGTTAAGAATGATTGTGTCACCTCTGAACATGTTAATTTTTATTGTCCACTAACCCTCTAATGAGTTGTTTCGAGTTTGGTGTGGAGGAAGTTTTCAAGGATCAAGAGAGGAGTATGATACAATATGATCAAGGAGAGTGAAAGCTCTAAGCTTGGGGATGCCCCGGTGGTTCACCCCTGCATATTCTAAGAAGACTCAAGCGTCTAAGCTTGGGGATGCCCAAGGCATCCCCTTCTTCATCGACAAATTATCAGGTTCCTTCTCTTGAAACTGTATTTTTATTCGGCCACATCTTATGTACTTTACTTGGAGCGTCTGTGTGCTTTTGTTTTTGTTTTTGTTTGAATAAATGCTTGTGTGGGAGAGAGACACGCTCCGCTGGTTCATATGAACACATGTGTTCTTAGCTTTTAATTTTCATGGCGAAGTTTCTTCTTCGTTAATTTCTTATATGGTTGGAATTGGAAAATGATACATGTAGTAAATTGCTAAAATGTCTTGAATAATTTGATTCTTGGCAATTGTTGTGCTCATGTTTAAGCTCTTGCATCATATGCTTTGCACCCATTAATGAAGAAATACATAGAGCTTGCTAAAATTTGGTTTGCATAATTGGTCTCTCTAAGGTCTAGATAATTTCTAGTATTGAGTTTGAACCACAAGGAAGACGGTGTAGAGTCTTATAATGTTTACAATATGTCTTTTATGTGAGTTTTGTTGCACCGGTTCATCCTTGTGTTTGTTTCAAATAACCTTGCTAGCCTAAACCTTGTATCGAGAGGGAATACTTCTCATGCATCCAAAATCCTTGAGCCAACCACTATGCCATTTGTGTCCACCATACCTACCTACTACATGGTATTTCTCCGCCATTCCAAAGTAAATTGCTTGAGTGCTACCTTTAAATAATTAAAAATTTATCACCTCTGATTTGTGTCAATGTTTTATAGCTCATGAGGAAGTATGTGGTGTTTTATCTTTCGATCTTGTCATGTACTTTTGACAGACTTTCACAATGGACTAGTGGCTTCATCCGCTTATCCAATAATTTTGCAAAAAGAGCTGGCAATGGGGTTCCCAGCCCCGACTAATTAACTTGCATTAATAATTCTCTTCACATGTTTTGCTCTGATTCATCAGTAAGCAACTTAATTTTGCAAATAGACACTCCTTCATGGTATGTGATTGTTGGAAGGCACCCGAGGATTCGGTTAGCCATGGCTTGTGTAAGCAAAAGGTTGGGAGGAGTGTCATCCATAAATAATGAAACTAAAATACATGTGTAAACAAAAGAGAAGAGGGATGATCTACCTTGCTGGTAGAGATAACGTCCTACATGGGAGCCGCTCTTGAAAGTCTGGTTGATGAGGTAGTTAGAGTGCCCACTACCATTCGTTGACAACAACAAACACCTCTCAAAATTTTACTTTTATGCTCTCTTTATGTTTTCAAAACCAAAGCTCTAGCACAAATATAGCAATCGATGCTTTCCTCTTTGAAGGACCATTCTTTTTTACTTTTATGTTGAGTCAGTTCACCTATCTCTCTCCACCTCAAGAAGCAAACACTTGTGTGAACTGTGCATTGATTCCTATATACTTGCATATTGCACTTGTTATATTACTCTATGTTGACAATTATCCATGAGATAAACATGTTACAAGTTGAAAGCAACCGCTGAAACTTAATCTTCCTTTGTGTTGCTTCAATACCTTTACTTTGATTTATTGCTTTATGAGTTAACTTTTATGCAAGACTTATTGATGCTTGTCTTGAAGTACTATTCATGAAAAGTCTTTGCTTTATGATTCATTTGTTTACCCATGTCATTACCATTGTTTTGATCGCTGCATTCATTACATATGTTTACAATATGATCAAGTTTATGATGGCATGTCACTCCAGAAATTATCTTTGTTTATCGTTTACCTGCTCGGGACGAGCAGGAACTAAGCTTGGGGATGCCGATACGTCTCCGACGTATCGATAATTTCTTATGTTCCATGCCACATTATTGATGATATCTACATGTTTTATGCACACTTTATGTCATATTCGTGCATTTTCCGGAACTAACCTATTAACAAGATGCCGAAGTGCCAGTTCCTGTTTTCTCGCTGTTTTTGGTTTCAGAAATCCTAGTAACGAAATATTCTCGGAATTGGACGAAATCAACGCCCAGGTTCCTATTTTGCCCGGAAGCATCCAGAACACACGAGAACCGCCAGAGAGGGGGCACAGGCCCACGATACCATAGGCCGGCGCGACCTAGGGGTGGCCCGCGCCCCCCTATGGTGTCGCCGCCTCGTTGACCCTCCGACGCCGCCTCTTCGCCTATATAAAGGTCCCAGACCTAAAACACGATACAAAAAAGCCACGGTACGAGAAACCTTC
The DNA here is from genome assembly GCF_022539505.1 of Lolium rigidum. Lineage (NCBI taxonomy): Eukaryota > Viridiplantae > Streptophyta > Magnoliopsida > Poales > Poaceae > Lolium > Lolium rigidum. The sequence goes on from NW_025899803.1 coordinate 63,085, forward strand.
CAGAGCCGCCGCCATCGCGAAGCCAAGATCTGGGGGACAGGAGTCTCTGTTCCGGCACGCCGCCGGGACGGGGAAGTGCCCCCGGAAGGCTCCTCCATCGACACCACCGCCATCTTCATCAACACTGCTGTCTCCCATGAGGAGGGAGTAGTTCTCCATCGAGGCTCGGGGCTGTACCGGTAGCTATGTGGTTAATCTCTCTCCTATGTACTTCAATACAATGATCTCATGAGCTGCTTTACATGATTGAGATCCATATGATGAGCTTTGTATCGCTACTAGTTGTGTGCTACTCATGTGATGTTATTAAAGTAGTCTATTCCTCCCGCATGGTGTAAAGGTGACTAGTGTGTGCACCGTGTGGTTCTTGTCGTAGGCTATGATCATGATCTCTTGTAGATTGTGGAGTTAATTATCATTATGATAGTATTGATGTGATCTATTCCTCCTTCATAGTGTAAAGTGGACAGTGTGTGCGCTATGTTAGTACTTGGTTTAGTCGTGTTGATCTTTCATGCACTCTAAGGTTATTTAAATATGAACATTGAATTGTAGAGCTTGTTAACTCCGGCATTGAGGGTTCGTGTAATCCTACGCAATGTGTTCATCATCCAACAAGAGAGTGTAGAGTATGCATTTATCTATTCTGTTATGTGATCAATGTTGAGAGTGTCCACTAGTGAAAGTGTAATCCCTAGGCCTTGTTCCTAAATACTGCTATCGCTGCTTGTTTACTATTTTACTGCGTTACTACTGCTGCGTTACCATTGCTCATACTTATTTATACCACCTGTATTTCACTATCTCTTCACCGAACTAGTGCACCTATTAGGTGTGTTGGGGACACAAGAGACTTCTTGCTTTGTGGTTGCAGGGTTGCATGAGAGGGATATCTTTGACCTCTTCCTCCCTGAGTTCGATAAACCTTGGGTGATCCACTTAAGGGAAACTTGCTGCTGTTCTACAAACCTCTGCTCTTGGAGGCCCAACGCTGTCTACAAGAATAGAAGCACCCGTAGACATCAAAGACATGGCCGAGTCTCAAGCCGCCCTAGACAAAAAGGACGGGAAGAAGCGTCTGGAAAAAGAGACCACAACTGCCATCTACCTCAACCTCACGAAAGAGATCATTGAGGTCCAAAAGGATGGACGTCGAGGCTAAAAAGGCAGACACCGAGACCAAATTGCGTCACGCCGATGCCATGGACGCGGAGGCCAAGATCCGTGCAGAGGACACAAGGATCATGCTGGCTGACTTGAGCAACATGGATGAAGACACCAGTGCTTGGTTCATGAAGAAGCGCACCGAAATCCACGCGCGAGACGCTTGATCAGCGGCACCATTGGCAACCACCATGGCCTCCTTTCGGACTATATTTGATATTCTGGCCATGTTTGGGTACCTTTTGGACTACAATTTGTGCCGTAGCTTATGCACAATGTGATGAACTTATTTGAGACCTCAATTTGAGCCAATATGATGATCATATATTGATGCTATTTCCTTGTTTCTCCTACCTTTTGATATTTCTGAAAATAAATAGCCCACAGCTGAAATGCGCTGGAGCCATCCGAAGGAAACAGACGCATAACTATTTTTACATCCACGAACCGATATAAATAGACGTGCGTGAACATTTTAGACGGTCGAAATACGTTAAGCCCGCTAGAGATGACCTTAACGAGGAGGGCGAGCACGAAGAAACGGAGCAGCACGGCCAGAAACATCGACGGACCCAGCGTCCTTGTTAGGCAGTCCAGGAAGCGACAAGCGATTATGAACGGCCATGTGCAGCTGTGCCCAGCCTTGCCTAATTGCCTGTGCCTCTTTGGGTATTGCGAGGCCGTGACCCAGGCCCACTCTAGTCACAACGTCCAGCACTAGTGAGAAGGAAACCAAGTAGCCCATCGATTTGTCTAAGCCCATGACCATCAGCATGTCCTAGAGCCCATGAGGGAAAGCAGCAGCGACAAACTACATAATCGATCGATTTCCGTTTCCTAAATCCTAATGCCTTCCTCCAGCACAGAAATTTCTCTGATATTAAAAAGAATATGCAAAAAGTTCTCCCGTACGAGGGTGTCTTCTCCGACGGGCCATGTAAGGTTCAATATTTGTGTTTCTACATTTTACTTCTACATATCAACACATCTTCACAACATAATTTTGGTGTTTTTCTTTAATTGTTTACATCATTTTATTTGTTTAGGTGTTCATCCTTATTTTCCCAACATAATTCAGGTGACTAGGGGTCTGTAAATCTGTAAATGGGGGCATAAGGAGATATAGAAGGAAGCATGGCAAAGGCCACCAGAGGAGACTATAAAGATCAATGTTGATGCTTCATATGATGCTGATGTGGGAAAGGGAGGTATGGGTGTGATAGCGGGAGATAATAATGGAAAGTTCATTATGGCAAATTGTAAAGAGTTGCAGTTTGTGACGGATGCTTTCATGGCCGAAGCATATGCTCTATGGAAAGGATGATAACCCCCCCAAGTTCGCGCGCCTTCTATCATATGCCCCCTTGTGTCACTGACATGTGGGGCCGGACCCCACATGTCAGCGACACAAAGGGGTGCATATGATAGAAGGCGCGCGAACTGGGGGGGTTATCGTGGATTTTCCCGCACAGGAGCTAGCTAGGTATAGTTACACGAAACATGTTGGTAGTGTTTGGGATGATGATCCCCCTAGTTTTCTATTTTCAAACTCGTTAACGATGTAAACATTTTTGATACAACAAAGCTCGCCGACAGGCTTTCCCTCAAAAAAAAAAAAAAGGAACGACCATCTGATTACAAAAGGGTGTAAAGTAAGATATTATCTGCAGTGTGTAAAAGTGCTTGTACGAATCGGATGGTCTGGATAAGATCTGCAATCAATGTAGTTGTAACGTTTGTTTTTAGCAATCACACATTAGAGCTGTCGTCGCCCTAAAAAAACGTTAGAACTCTTGTGGAAGTTATATTTGCTCCATGGTATGTTGTGGTTGTGAGGTTACGTGGAAAGCTTTGAATTTGAAAGGGCTCTCCGGCTAAAGCCAACATTTGTGACCGGGCAACTGTTTCTGTTTCTGTGTGTACGATCCGACCCAAACGCAGATATCGTTGATGTCGAGCGTCTTTGATTGTACTGTGTTTCGCAAAAAAAAAAAAATGGATGGGGCCGCTCGAGATGCCTGTACAACAACACGTAGCACATTATCTGTTCAGTTGGTTCACTTGGAATTTGTATGAGATGCCTTTGGAACACCGTCATTTGTATGAGTAGATGAGCTTCTCGAGATCTACTATGCTGGTTTTTGCCTGCATTTTTAGCCTTCCATGTGTATAGACTTTTCAGTCTATAGCCGCGCGGCGGCTGTCATTTTCCCAGGCTTGGTCTCGGGGCGTGACACAACAAGAGACTAACACGTTTTGCACCGTGATCGATAACATTATTTCACACACGTGAGTTCCCTTGACGTCGCTGATGTGGTAAGGACACTACCTTTTTTCAATCCGGCAATGTACATGGCTTTGCATATCAAAAACATATATCGAATTGCATATGTGTAGTTACCTTGTGCCTTGGACTACTTCAAGGAAAATTGAAATAAAGGCTACCACATGATCCATTGTTGAAGTGCGGTAAAAAGTGCTCCTAATTAAGTGGAAGCTTGGCTATAAGGCCTAGAAAATTAGCATCAAGAATGGCGGTGGCCCTAGATGGTGAAGAGGAAGCCCCGGGCAATAAGGCCCTTCCATCTCGGTCAAGGGGCCACAAGACCAACAAATCTAATCTCAAGCGCGATGCTTCGGCATTTGCATTAAGTGAGACGTTGAAGACGATCATGGCCGAGAAGAAGGAGGAGGCCATTGTCAAGAGCGAGGAGCATCGGCGCCGAGCAAAAATGGCCACATGTGCCACCTTCATCGACCTCACCAAACAAGTTGTACATGTCTAGAAGCTTGGGGCCAAGGCCAAGTTGCTCACAGAGGAGAACCGAATCATGCTCAGTGACTTGAGCGTCATGGAGCCGGACCAAAGGGCTAACTATCATCCATCAACATGATGCGTGTTTTACATGGATTCGACACTATTTGTGTGAACTACTTAATTTTCTAAAGTAGCCTTTTTGGGGTAATTTTCTCAGTTTCTATTTGCCTCTTTGACCACATATTAACATATTTGATGAAATGTGGGTGAAAAGCATATTGACCGAGGCAGATCAAATGCGTCAGCCGCTGGGCAGTCTCCGACGACCCAAACGGATATATATGGTCGGATAGCCGCTGTTTTTTTTAGAGAAATAGGGGCATACCCCCGGTTCCAATATATTGAAACCAGATAACCAGTCTACATCATCCAGAAGTTTTATCATTACAGCACCTAAACCCCTCTCTAGGCACAACCAGCCAGCACACCTTACAGTATCAAACTTACACAACATACCAAGGCACCAGAGAGAAACACACAACATCAAACAACATCAGAAGAAGCAGGCTAGCATTTTGAGCCCTCAGACCCCACCCCCTCTCCAGGCTACTGACGATCCAGGACTTGGAAACACGCTCCATCACCCACCAGGACCAAATCATTCGCCTCCAGGGTCCTTGCCAAGTCTTCTACTGTGATCAGCATTGGGCCAAAACCTCTCGAGCTGTTCATGTCGCAGACCTCTAGTGTCGCTCTTGCCTTTTTCTGTGGAGTCACCTAGGTTCCGGCCACAATAGCAGTGGTGGCATCCTGGCCACTTCCTCCACCTTGCTCAGCATAGACATCAGCCCTTCTTTTTCCTCTTCTTTCAGCAGAATCTTCCACTGAGCACAGCTGCAGGCCAAGCGTCTCCACAAACCCTGCATACCAATCCATTGATCCCGATTGAAAACATGGTCATTTCTGGTAATCCAGATAGTTCTCAAAACAGCAGCAAAGATCATATTGCATTTCTTATATTTCTTCCTATCATTCCACAAAGCAACAACATCATGCATATTTGAGATTTGAAAGTCAACACCCAAAGCATCAACAGTTCCTTTCCAAATGTTAGCAGCAACCACACAATCAAAAAACAGATGTTGACACGATTCCATTTCATTACAAAAAACACAAGTTAGATCATCAACACTCTGTCTTTTGACCAAATTATCTCTAGTGAGAAGCCTATTGTGGCAAAGCAACCAAAGGAAAAAAGTGAATTTTTGGGGTACTTTGATTTTCCAAACACAATGGATATCAACAATTTGAATTCCCCCAAAGTTAACAACAGCATATAAAGATTTTACACTATAAACTACACTTGCTTCCCACTTCCAAATCAAACAGTCTTGAGAATCATCCAAATGGATAGTTTGCGCAATTAGCAGAATTTCCAACCATTGCAACATCAAATTATGGTCAAAACATCACCTAAAGGTCATTTTCAAAGAAACACCATCCCATAAATCAGCAATAGTTTTATTTTGCTCATTCAAAAGGAAATAGACTTCCTAGTATTGAATAGCTAGAGAGCAAGAACCAAACCAATGGTCCTCCCAGAACTTAATAGTCCTACCATTCCCAACTTTCCATTTATAGCCCATCTTAGCAGCCTTGGCAACCCATAGCACCCCTTTCCAAAAGGGGGAGGCACCATTAGCAGAGCAAGAAAATATGTTAGGGTTACTCACATTATATTTTATTATCTACTATCTGTTTCCATATTTTGTTATCATCCAAATGGTATCTTTTGATCCAGGAAGCTAAAAGGCACATGTTCATCTCTGATAAATCAGGGATGCCCAAACCTCCATATTCTTTTTTCCTAGTGACCAAGCCCCAATTAGCTAAATGATACTTATGGTGCCCCTCATAACTATCCCAAAGACAGTGAGCCATCTGAGAGTTAATAAGGGTAATGGCCCATTTAGGGAACTTGATCACACTAAGGAGATAGATGGGAATACTGGCCAAGACACTCCTAACCAACTCTAGTTTGGCAGCATGGTTGAGGAGTTTCCCTCTCCAGCCAGCAGCTTTTTTGAGGATTTTATCAACAACAGGTTGAATGTCCTCTTTTTTGAGCTTGCAGTGGTGCAGAGGAACCCCCAGATACTGCAGAGGAAACTCACCCAACTTGCAACTCAAAGATTGTGCAAAAAGCTGTGCATCACTTTCAATTACATTAATAGGAACTAGATCACACTTATGAAAGTTAATCCTCATCCCAGATATATGTTCAAAACAAGCCAAGATCCATTTTAAGTTAATGGCAGAAGTTAAACTATTTTCAAGGAAGAGTAAGGTATCATCAGCATACTGCATACTAATGACCCCCCCTCCCCAGTCCTTGCATAAGCCCAGCTATCTGCCCTCCAGAAGTAGCTTTATAAAGGATTTTAGTGAAAACATCAGCCATAAAATTGAAAAGAATGGGGGATATAGGGCCCCCCCTGTCTTACACCTCTGCTAGTAAGGAAAAACTGACTATTACAATCATTGATCCTAACACCAACAGATCCATTATGTAAGAGCCCCTCAATAATAGACATCCACTTGGGGCTAAAACCCCTCATTTTCATCACTCTCAAAAGGAAGTCTCTGTCCACTCTATCATATGCCTTTTCATAATCAAGTTTAATAATAAAACCACTGTGCCCTCTGTGAACAGCATCATGAATTACTTCATGGGCAGATACCACACTCTCAAGAATGTATCTCCCTTTAATAAAGGCAGTTTGATTAGGAGAAATAAATTTCTCACTAACCACACCCAACCTATTAGTGTCACATTTAGAAAAAATCTTAAAACTTCAATTTGTCAAGGCAATAGGTCTGAATTTCTGTATAGTTACAGCATCAGTCTCCTTTGGAATCAGAGTCAAGAGAGAAAAATTTAGCCTAAAGAGATCAAGTTTTCCCTCATTCCAATCCTTAACTATAGCCATGAAATCAGCTCTAATGAGCTCCCAAAAGTGTTGATAAAAGAGAAAAGAAAAGCCATCAGGACCAGGAGCACCTTCAGCATAAGAGCCAAAAATAGCCTCCTTTACCTCTTTTTCAGAAAAAGGAACATCAAGCATCTCATTATGACTCTGTGACACCATATCCTCTGGGTCCCAGAAGTCATCTACCAGATCAATATCAAGACAAGGTTCTTTGCAAAACAGTGCCTTATAGTAATTAACAACAATGTCCAACATACCTTTGTTGTCTTCTACCATCCCCTCATCACCTTGCAACTGGCAGATTTGCTTCTTCCTTCTCCTCTGATTAGTTACAGAATGGAAGTAGGCAGTATTACGATCCCCTTCCAAAATATATCTTTCTCTAGACCTTTGCCTAGCCTTAATCTCTTCATTACTCCAAATTTTGGTGAGTTCAACAGAAATATCATTCATTCTTTTTTTAGAAACAGGTGATAAGCTCTGTGTTTCAGCAATAATATCAAGAAGATCATATTCAGCAACCAAACTTTGTTTATTTTTCCTTTGAGCAGATTCAATATTAGCAGCCCAACCTTTTAAGTCTTTCCTAGTATTTCTAATCTTGAAATTCCATCTGTCAATGGATTTCTGGAGATGACAGGGAGCTTGCCAAAACTTGGCAACCATCTGATCAAACCCCTCAATATTAAGCCACCATTTCTCAAATCTAAATTGTTTAGTACAAGGAATTTTCAAAGGCCCAGTGTCCACAACAAGGGGGGTATGATCACTCCCAACCCTAGCTTTAGAGGCTAGACTACTAGCAGGGAAAAGGGAATCCCAACAGGTAGTAACAAAAACTCTATCTAGTAAAGCCATAACCAAATTATCTTGATTATTAGCCCAAGAGAATTGCCTACTAGGATTTTTAATCTCCATCAAATTGAATTTATTGATCCAATCATTAAAAAGATTAGCCCAGTGTTGGTTGATGTTCCCAGTGTTTTTCTCACACTTTTCTCTAATGAGATTGAAATCACCACCAATAAGGGTAGGACCATTCCAACAAGCCATGATATTATGCAATTCATTAATAAACTCTAGTTTATGTTCCTCATATGCAGAGCCATACACAGCAATAACTCTCCAAAGGACATTATCTTTTTTTTTTGCTTTGATGTGCATAGACACACAATATGAAAGAATATCCCACTTAATTACATCAAACATATCAATGCTAACCCCAACAAGAATCCCTCAAGCAGTTTTCACAGCAGGCAACCAATTCCAGGAAAACTTTTCCCCTGAATCTAATTGCTTAAGCTGTAAGCTAGAGAAATCTTCCTTTTTAGATTCAGAAAAACAGATAATATCAGGACATGTCTCTCTAATGAGGTCATGTACTCTAGTAAGCTTATCAGGTCTATTGAGATCTCTAGGGTTCCATATTAGAGCTACTACCATTTTTAAAAATCAGTTTTCTTCTACCCTTCTTTCTACTATGGTCTAATGTCCAAGGTTCATCATCATCAGGTACATCACTAATGTAATCCTCCTGATCAGAGACAACCTTTTCCTTATCTTCCAATCCTACCCTCAGTTCTTTCAAAGATAGACTAATATCATTAGGAAGAAAACTCTCAGGGTTGGAGTTATGAAAGTCAACAAGCCTATTAGTTTCAGCTTCTTTAATTTCCATCAATAACAGAGTCAACATTAAGATTTTTATGTCCCAGGCTAATGCTAGCATTTCTTGCATTATCATATAAAGTTGGATTGTCAAGGGCAGCAAAAGAACGGATAACCGCTGTTCTATCCGCGATCCACCCTAAATAGACCAAATAGAAATATTTGGTGTTCGAACCCTTATAACAACACGTACTACTAGTATTCAGTTCGTTCACTTGGAATTTGTATGAGCTGCCTTTAGAACGCCGTCGTTGTTGACGCTGAACTCCACGAACCTGTCCGTGTCAGGCATCACGTCCGCCACGGCCGGGTGGGCGCAGAACCGATCCGTCCACGCCGCCAGGTTAGGAAGCTTGGCCGCGTCGAGGAGGCAGACCTGTGCCATCCTCTCCACCGCCCTGACCCACCCGACGTGGGAACCCAGAGCGATGTCCAGGTACCCGAGGCTGTCGCCGCCGAAGTAGCCCTTCCCTCGGCCGCACCCGACCAAGGCCTCTTCCAGGTGCTCAAGAGCGGCGGCCACCTGAGCCGCCGCTTCGTCCTTGTCTCCGGCCACCTTCCCCCTCAGCACCCGGATCGCCGTTGGAAACTAAGCATGGGTCAGTCGAGCGCATTTTTTTGCTTAATTAGACGAAAGCTTCAACACACAATTTGGGGCTGAGGAAAATGTTCAGAGGAATATGGATATTGCTTTTACCTTGTCGTCGACGTACTGGCTCCAGAACCGCTCGGCAGCCCGTGCGTGGGGGTCGGACGGGAGGATCGCCGGGCCCTGGGAGGCCCAGACCTCGTCGACGTACTGGACGATGATGAGGGACTCGGAGATGGCCCTGCCGTGGTGCAGGAGCACGGGGATCTTCCTGTGCACGGGGTTGGACGCCAGAAGCAGCTCGCTCCTGTTGCCGATGGCCTCCTCCATGAACTCGTACTCCACGCCCTTGAGCCGCAACGCTATCAGGACCCGGATCACGAACGGGCTCGGCCACCTGCCCAGCACGCGCACCTCCGCCGCCGTCTCCTGTTTCTCCGCCGACATCGTCGGTCGCTGTGGTATCGTCGGTCGCTGTGGTGCTTCTGCTGTCAGGACTGAGCTGAGATGGTTGTTGGCTCGTTGCCGCTGGTGTGTGTGTAGTGTGTACTACATATAGAGTGGGATTTGAGACACTGGCGGGCAGGTACCCGCTTCGACGTCCTCGCGTGCGTCATGGTGTCAAGGTTCGTATGTCTCGCTGGATATGTGGACTACTGCTGGTGGATTGATGAGTTGATGTTATCCCTTTCGTCACCGAAGCGAATGCGTATCGGATTTTCTGTGGTCACATGTAACACTCATTCAAATGGCTCGCGCTAATGCGTCTGATTGGTTTATGTAGTTCATTTTTGTAGCCAGAAGTAACATGCCATCTTTGTTTATGTTGAGCTCGTGTGCTTGTACTTAACTCATTTTCTTATCTTGCTTTTTTTTAAAGAAAGCTCTATATCCTAAGACTACAAACCTTCCAACCTCCGGATTTCCATCCAATCAACCTAAGTCGTTAGATCGGGTTCTCTGTTTAGTTTTTCTTTAAATCCCACTTTTGCTTTATTGAAGCAAAAAAAAAAACTTTGCTTTTGCTTCACTGAAGCAAAAAAAACGGTTCGAGTAAAAACAAAAACACAAAGACCATTCGGTTGTGGACCTCGCCGGAGACTTCGCCAGAGAACCGTACTTCGCCGGAGCACCGTACATTGTTGGAGACCTCGTAGCAAAACATGTGTACTAAAGTAGCAACAAGACAAAACAATTGTAGCAAAAATAATATACTATTATAACATTGCAGCATTTGTACTAAAAACACGACGAGAACATCGTTGGAGACCTTATAGCAAAACTTTTCTACTAAAGTCGCAGAATAGGGGAACAATTGAAGCAACAATATTGTACCATCGTAGCATCGATGCCCACTCCTTTTCGTCAACGACTTTTTAGATAGACTTCGTGGAAGCAGGAACGACAATCTATCTTATAGTACTCCCTCCATCTTAGTTTACTAGTCTTCTCTGTATCTCTAGGCCACCAATTTAACCTATATAATTTAAATTATATAATGTAAAAATTATATCATTTAAAAATAGAACATCTAAACTTTCTAATGATATAATTTTTATAACATATAACTAATGATAACTTGATCAAATTTACGACCTAGAGGTACGCGCACGCCTAATACTGTGAGAGAGGGAGTATTATCATCTATACACCATGAGTCAATGAGAGTACCTGGATGATTTTCTACCTACACCGTGTGATCTGCCACTGAACCACTAAAATAGACCAACTTAGGCGTGAGCCCCAAGAAAATAAAATTTCATGGGAGTTCCACAAACTTTTATTGAGTTAGAAAATCCATGTTTGCAAAACTTACGGACTTCCACACATTATCAGAGGGTTTTATATTCATACTCGAATTTGAAAATATGCAACTAGTAAAACGTGATACATGTAGCACCCTCCATTGGCAGTGTCATTCACGGAAATTCAATTCGACTATCGGATGTATATGCTTCCTCGCGATTTTTTTAAATAATACACTTTTTTTATTAATTCCAGAAATAATACTCGTTTTTAACTTTTTACAGAAATAATACACCGTCGGTTCATGGAACCCGAAATTGAAAAATCGGGGCAGAGTAGGCTGATATTTAAAAATCGGGATTGACCAATCCGATTATACGTTGTACTGTGCGGCGGGAAAAGAGAAAGAAAAGGGAAAGAAGAAATCGGGGTCATTGAACCTATAATGAATCGGCTAAGGTGAGCCTGATTCAAGTAATTCGGGTTAGGTGAACCCGAGCTGTTTCCACCTGAATTTTTTTCCGCCTTTTCCCGTTCGCACCGCCGTGTTTCTCTCCCGTCCTTCCTGCCACCCTTCCCGCCACTCCTTTCCGCCATCTTTCCTGCCACCATCTCCGTCCAATTTTATCCCGCCACCATCTCTCGCTATATATTCCCGCCACGCTCTCGGATTTTTCCCTATAAAAGCAGGCATCGACACTCTTCGTTACACAAGTGCTTTTATCTTTTTTTTTTGTTGGCTCACCCTTAGCCGTCATGAGTGTGCCGTGCTCTGACCAGGAGTTTAGGCCGGTGAAGGCGAAGGCTGCAAGTTTGCCCCCGGGTGTGAGTGCGGAGCAGTGTTGGTGCGGCTGTCTTGCTAAGGTTAAGCAGGTGGAGGATTTCTCTGATCAGTTTGGCATGAAAATTTTCATGTGTGCCAACTATAAGCATGATCCACCCCGAAGTTCAGCTTCGTCGTCCACCAGGCCGCCGGTATGTTTTGACATAAATTTATGTAGGCATAAATTTATTTATGAATGCGATTTAATGTTACTGTTTGTATTGCAGTCTCCCTCGCCCCGATGCAAATGGTTTCACTGGATAGACACGGAGCAGCCGGATTGGGCGCGCCAGGAGGTTGAGGAGAAACACCGGCGTGCGTGGGCAACGTTCTTTGAGGAGGAGCGTCAGGAAAAGTCTCGTGCTAATGCTAAAGCAGAGCGAGAGAGGCAGATCTAGAAACTAAGGGCGGAACAAGCTCGAAATCGTGAGGTGAATCAGAAGAGGATGGATGATGAGGCTGCACGTAGGTTTGCAGAGAAAGAGGTGCGCAGGGAGGCTCGTGAAACGGAAAGGAAGAGACTAAGGGAAAGAGCTGCTAAGGCGCAAGCGACAGAAGTACGCGGCAACAAGTCCGGAAAATGGCCACAGTGGACGCAAGGAAAGTAGAGTAGTGTGTCGTCCTAGCTATGTATCTTAATTTCAGTTTTAGTTTTTTGTTGTATCTTAAGTTTTGTTGTAGTGATAAAACGTATTTTAATTTCAGTTATATTGTATCTTAATTTCAGTTGTATTCTTAATGAGAAGTGAATTTTAGTTGGCTCAACTTTTTCCCGCCCAAATTGACCGCCACTTTCTTCCCGCCCAAATTCCCCGCCATATTTTCCCGCCCAAATTCCCCGCCATTTCTTCCCGCCATAGCCCTGCAGCTTGCATCTTCCCGCCGAAACTCATCCCTTTCTAGCCTATAAAACCCACACCGTCTCCTTGTATTTCAGTGTGCTGTCTCTACAAGATGGATCCCCCATACAAGAATCCGCCCATCTTTTCGATGAATTCATGGCCAAACCTCTTCTAGACAGTGCCCGCTATGTGATGAGGGAGAGTAAGGTAGAGACATTCGAAGAGTTCATCAGTAGCGACGCCATGCTCTGTAAGGTGGGTAGGGAATTTGAGACTTGGTCTTTTGGAATTGGACTGCGGAAGATGCATGCTCGTTGCCCACGGGAAATAAGGTGTGAGCTTATCAGGTTGAATGAGAAGTGGAAGACACTAACATGGAAGGATGAAGAAGAAAAGGAAAAGTTATTGAAATATCCATTACGGTGGGCGGCTGAGAGCGAGGATGACGATGATATATTTGAGCCTAGCAGCAAGGCGAAGATAGCTGCATCGTCGAAGGGCAAGAGTGCCAACTCCTCGAAGGGCAAGAGTGCTGCACTGCCGGTCGTCGACTCAAACGACAACTTCGAGCCTAGCACCAAGACCATGCAAGCTGCATTGTCGAAGGGCAAGGGAAAGGGTGTGATGCGTTCTTAGTGTTGTAGTTATCAGTAGTCGTGGATCTAGCAGTATGTTGTAGCGTTGGTGTATGATACGTCTCCAACGTATCTATAATTTCTTATGTTCCATGCTAGTTTTATGACAATACCTACATGTTTTATTCATACTTTATATTGTTTTGATGCATTTTCCGGCACTAACATTAACAAGATGCCGAAGCGCCAGTTCCTGTTTTCTGTTGTTTTTGGTTTCAGAACTCCTACAAAGGAAATATTCTCGGAATTGGACGAGACAAAAGCCCACGGTCTTATTTTCCACGGAGGCTTCCAGAACACCGAAGAGGAGACGAAGAGGAGCCACGAGGCGGCCACACCCTAGGGGGGCGCGGCCCCACCCCTGGCCGCGCCGCCCTATGGGGTGGGCCCCTCGGGACTCCACCGACATCGCCCCTTCGCCTATATATTCTTCCGTCTCCGAAAACCCTAAAGGACCCGACGATATTCCACGAAGAGTTCCGTAGCCGCCGCCATCGCGAAGACAAGTTTCGGGGGACAGAAGTCTCTGTTCCGGCACGCCGCCGGGACGGGGAAGTGCCCCCAGAAGTCATCTCCATCAACACCACCGCCATCTTCATCGTCGCTGCTGTCTCCCATGATGAGGAGGGAGTAGTTCTCCCCCGAGGCTAAGGGCTCTACCGGTAGCTATGTGGTTCATCTCTCTCTCCCATGGTGTGATCTTTATGTGATCATGAGCTTTGTATCACTATTAATCTATATGCTACTCTAGTGATGTTATTAAAGTAGTCTATTCCTCCTCCATGATGTAAAGGTGACAGTGTGTGCATCATGTAGTACTTGGCGTAGCTTATGATTGTAATCTCTTGTAGATTATGAAGTTAACTATTACTATGATAGTATTCGTGTGATCTATTCCCCCTTTCATAGCTATTGGTGACAGTGTGTATGCTATGTTAGTACTCGGTCTAAATTGCAACGGTCTATTATGCACTCTAGAGGTTACTTTAATATGAACTCCGGATTCACTCTCCACGGTGTGACGGTGACATTGTGCGCGTCGTGTGTGATTCCTTTATGAAGTTGTGGAGCTTGTTTACTCAGGCTTGAGGGTGCTCTTGTAGCCCTACACAATGAATGGTGTTTGTTATCCAACAAGAGAGTGTTTGAAAGTAGCATTTATTTATTCGGTTATGTGATCATTGTTGAGAGTGTCTGTAGGATAACGTTGCATAGAAAACAAAAATTTTCCTACCGCGAACACGCAATCCAAGCCAAGATGCAATCTAGAAGACGGTAACAACGAGGGAGTATCGAGTCTCACCCTTGAAGAGATTCCAAAGCCTACAAGATGAGGCTCTTGTTGCTGCGGTAGACGATCACTTGCCGCTTGCAAAAGCGCGTAGAAGATCTTGATCACGATCGGTTCCGGCGCCACGAACGGGCAGCACCTCCGTACTCGGTCACACGTTCGGTTGTTGATGAAGACGACGTCCACCTCCCCGTTCCAGCGGGCAGCGGAAGTAGTAGCTCCTCTTGAATCCGACAGCACGACGGCGTGGTGTCGGTGGTGGTGGAGAAGTCCGGCGGAGCTTCGCTAAGCGTGCGGGAAGTAGAGGAGCGGGGCGGCTAGGGTTTGGGGAGAAGGGGGGCGCCGGCCACTATGGGGTGCGGCCACCTTGGTGGTGTTTGAGGTGGCCGGCCCCCTCCCCCTTGGCCCTCATTATATAGGTGGAACCCCAAGAGTTGGTCTCCAAGTCTTCGAATAAGACCCGAACCAAAAACCTTCCATAGGAGGGGGAAACCTAGCCCAACTAGGACTCCCACCAAAAGGTGGGATTTCCACCTCCCATGTGGGGGGTGGCCGGCCCCCTAAGGGGGAGTCCACTTGGGACTCCTCCCCACCTAAGGCTGGCCGGCCATGGAGGTGGAGTCCCATGTGGACTCCACCTTCCTTGGTGGTTTCTTCCGGACTTTTCTAGAACCTTCTAGAACCTTCCATAGAACCTTCCGCGACATTTTATTCACATAAAATGACATCCTATATATGAATCTTATTCTCCGGACCATTCCGGAACTCCTCGTGATGTCCGGGATCACATCCGGGACTTCGAACAAATATTCCAACTCCATTCCATATTTCAAGAACTACCATTTCAACATCCAACTTTAAGTGTGTCACCCTACGGTTCGTGAACTATGCGGACATGGTTGAGTACTCACTCCGACCAATAACCAATAGCGGGATCTGGAGATCCATAATGGCTCCCACATATTCAACGATGACTTTAGTGATCGAATGAACCATTCACATACGATACCAATTCCTTTTGTCACGCGATATTTTACTTGTCCGAGGTTTGATCTTCGGTATCACTCCATACCTTGTTCAACCTCGTTTCATGACAAGTACTCTTTACTCGTACCGTGGTATGTGGTCTCTTATGAACTCATTCATATGCTTGCAAGACATTAGACGACATTCCACCGAGAGGGCCCAGAGTATATCTATCCGTCATCGGGATGGACAAATCCCACTTGTTGATCCATATGCCTCAACTCATACTTTCCGGATACTTAATCCCACCTTTATAGCCACCCATTTACGCGGTGGTGTTTGGTGTAATCAAAGTACCTTTCCGGTATAAGTGATTTACATGATCTCATGGTCATAAGGACTAGGTAACTATGTATTGAAAGCTTATAGCAAATAACTTAATGACGAGATCTTATGCTACGCTTAATTGGGTGTGTCCATTATATCATTCATACAATGACATAACCTTGTTATTAATAACATCCAATGTTCATGATTATGAAACTAATCATCCATTAATCAACAAGCTAGTTTAAGAGGCATACTAGGGACTTCTTGTTTGTCTACATATCACACATGTACTAATGTTTCGGTTAATACAATTATAGCATGATATATAAACATTTATCATAAACATAGAGATATAAATAATAACCACTTTATCATTGCCTCTAGGGCATATCTCCTTCGATCTCCCACTTGCACTAGAGTCAATAATCTAGATTACATTGTAATATACCTAACACCCATGGCATTCGGTGTTGGTCATGCTTTGCCCTAGGGAGAGCTTTAGTCAACGGATCTGCTACATTCGGATCGGTGTGTACTTTGCAAATCTTTACTTCTCCATCTTCGATGTACTCGCGAATCGAGTGGTAACGCAGCTTGATATGCTTCGGCCTCTTGTGTGACCTTGGCTCTTGTGCATTGGCGATGGCACCCATGTTATCACGATAAATGATTAATGGGTCCAATGCACTAGGAACCACACCGAGCTCTACAATGAACCTCTTCATCCATACCGCTTCCGATGAAGCCTCCGAAGCCGCTATGTACTCTGATTACGTTGAAGACTTCGCCACCGTGCACTCGCTTCGAGCTTGCCCGGCTTACTGCAGCACCATTCAATATAAACACGTACCCGGATTGTGACTTAGAGTCATCGGGATCGGTGTTCCAACTTGCATCGGTGTAACCGTTTACAACGAGCTCTTGGTCACCTCCATAACAAAGAAACATATCCTTAGTTCTTTTCAAGTACTTTAGGATATTCTTGACCGCTGTCCGAGTGTTCCATTCCTGGATCACTTTGATATCTGCTAGTCAAACTAACAACATGTGCTATATCCGGTCTAGTACATAGCATGGCATACATGATAGATCCTACTGCCGAGGCATAGGGGATATTACTCATCCTTTCTCTTTCTTCTGCCGTAGCCGGTCCTTGAGTCTTACTCAAGACCTTGCACAGTAACATAGGTAAGAACCCTTTCTTACTTTCGTCCATTCTAAACTTCTTTAGAATCTTGTCCGGATATGTACTCTGTGATAGCCCTATTAGGCGTCTTGATCTATCTCTATAAATCTTGATGCCTAATATATATGATGCTTCACCAAGGTCTTTCATTGAAAAACTATTATTCAAATAACCTTTAACACTGCTTAATAGTTCTATATCATTCCCGATTAATAATATGTCATCTACATATAATATCAGGAATGCTACAGAGCTCCCACTCACTTTCTTGTAAATACAGGCCTCTCCATGACACTGTATAAACCCGAAGTCTTTGATAACCTTATCAAAGCGTCGGTTCCAACTCCTTGATGCTTGCTTCAGTCCATAGATTGAACGCTGAAGTTTGCATACTTTGTCAGCATTTTTAGGATCGACAAAACCTTTGGGTTGTACCATATACAACTCTTCCTCAATGTCTCCATTAAGGAATGCCGTTTTGACATCCATCTGCCAAATCTCATAATCGAAAAATGCAGCTATTGCTAACAAAATCTTCACAGATTTTAGCTTCGCTACGGGTGAGAAAGTCTCATCGTAGTCAACTCCTTGAATTTGTCGGAAACCCTTTGCGACAAGTCGAGCTTTATAAATAGTAATATTACCATCAGCATCTGTTTTTCTCTTGAAGATCCATTTATTCTCGACAGCCTTTCGGCTATCAGGTAAGTCTACCAAAGTCCATACTTTGTTATCATACATGGATCCCATTTCGGATTTCATGGCTTCTTGCCATTTGTTGGAATCTGGGCTCATCATCGCTTCTTCATACGTCGCGGGGTCCTCATCATTGTTGTCCACAATCATGACATTTAGACAAGGATCAAACCAATCGGGAGTGGTACGTTCCCTTGTCGATCTGCGAGGTTCGATAGTTTCCTCGTTCGAAGTTTCATGATCATTATCATTAGCTTCCTCTGTTGCCGGTGTAGGCGGTACAGGTACAACTTCCGGTCATTGCGCTACTCGATCAACGAGTATAGATTCATCAATCTCATCGAGTTCTACTTTTCTTCCGAGTCACTTCTTTAGTGAGAAATTCTTTCTCAAGAAAGGTTCCGTTCTTAGCAACAAATATTTTGCCTTCGGATTTGTGATAGAAAGTATACCCTATAGTTTCCTTAGGATATCCTATGAAGACGCATTTCTCCGCTTTGGGTTCTAGCTTGTCCGGTTGTAACTTCTTTACATAGGCTTCGCAACCCCAAACTTTCGAGAACGACGACTTAGGTTTCTTATTAAACCATAATCCATACGGTGTCGTTTCTACGGATTTTGATGGTGCTCTATTTAAAGTGAATGCGGCTGTCTCTAATGCATAACTCCAAAATGATAACGGCAAATCGGTAAGAGACATCATAGAACGAACCATATCTAAGAGAGTTCGATTACGACGTTCGGACACACCGTTTCGTTGTGGTGTTCCCGGCGGTGTCAATTGTGAAAGTATTCCGCATTTCTTTAAATGCATGCCAAACTCATAACTCAGATATTCACCTCCACGATCAGATCGTAGAAATTTAATCTTCTTGTTACGTTGATTTTCTACTTCACTTTGGAATTCCTTAAACTTCTCGAAAGTTTCGGATTTATGTTTCATGAAATAGATATACCCATATCTACTCGGATCATCCGTGAAGGTTAGAACATAACGATAACCACCGCGCGATGCTACGCTCATTGGTCCGCACACATCGGTATGTATGATTTCCAATAAGTCGGTAGCTCGCTCCATCATACCGGAAAATGGAGTCTTAGTCATTTTTCCCATCGGACATGCTTCGCATCTATCAAGTGACTCAAAGTCAAGTGATTCTAGTAATCCATCGGTATGGAGTTTCTTCATGCGTTTCACTCCAATATGACCAAGACGACGAGTGCCACATATAAGTAGAATTATCATTCAATTTAATTCGCTTAGCATCAATGTTATGTATATGCGTATCACTACTATCGAGATCTAACAGAAATAAGCCATTCTTTTGTGGTGCTCGACCATAAAAGATATTATTCATAAAAATAGAACAACCATTATTCTCAGACTTGAATGAATAACCGTCTTGCATTAAACAAGATCCGGATATAATGTTCATGCTCAACGCGGGTACAAAATAACAATTATTTAGGCTTAAAACTAATCCCGAAGGTAGATGTAGAGGAAGTGTGCCGACGAGCGATCACATCGACTTTGGATCCATTTCCAACGCGCATCGTCACTTCATCTTTCGGTAGTCTTCGTTTATTCTTTAGTTCTTGTTTCGAGTTACGGATATGAGCAACCGAACCGAGTATCAAATACCCGGGTACTAGAACGAGAACCGAGTGAGATAAACATCTATAACATGTATATCGAGATATACCTTCTTTCTTCTTCTTGACAAGGCCGTTCTTCAAATCAGCCGGATACTTGGAGCAATTACGCTTCCGGTGTCCCTTCTCCTTGCGAGTAATAGCACTCGGCATCGGGCTTAGGGCCGTTCTTAGGTTTCATAGGAGGCGTAGCAGCTTTCTTGCCACCCTTCTTGAATTTTCCCTTAGACTTGCCCTGTTTCTTGAAACTGGTGGTCTTGTTGACCATCAACACTTGGTGCTCTTTCTTGATCTCAATCTCTGCAGCTTTTAGCATGCCAAAGAGTTCGGGTAACTCCTTGTTCATGTTACGCATATTGTAGTTCATCACAAAGTTCTTGTAACTTGGTGGCGGTGATTGAAGGACACGATTAATCCCCGATCCGTTAGGAATCACTATTCCCAAGTCACTGAGTTTCTTCGCATGCCCGGTCATGGCGAGCATGTGCTCACTAACGGAGCTACCTTCTTCCATCATGCAGCTGAAAAATTGTTTCGATGCTTAATAGCATTCCACGGCCGCATGAGTCTCAAAAATAGTCTTCAACTCTTTCATCAACTCATGAGGATCGTGGTGCTCAAAACGTTTTTGAAGATCGGATTCCAGACTGCATAGGATGGCACACTGAACCTGAGAGTACCGAGTTTTCCGAGTCGCATAAACAGCTTTTACTTCATCGGTTTCTGTTTCTGCAGGAGAGTCACCTAGCGGTGCATCAAGCACATATTGCAGATTTCCGCCAGAGAGGAAGATCCTCACATGACGGAACCAGTCGGTGAAGTTGCTACCGTTGCTCTTAAGCTTTTCTTTCTCTATGAACTGGTTAAAATTGATTGGGGACGCCATCTCTACAACATATATTTGCAATAGTTTAGACTAAGTTTATGACAAATTGAGTTCAAATTTTAATTCAACATAATTAAAAATCTAGGTGAACTCCCACTCAAAACAATATCCCTCGCATTGTCTTAGTGATCACACGAACCAAATCCACCACACCATAGTCCGATCATCACGAGACAAGGTGTGATTTCAATGGCGAACACTCAAAGTGTTCATCATATCAACCATATGATTCATGCTCTACCTTTCGGTATCACGTGTTCCGAGACCATGTATGTACATGCTAGGCTCGTCAAGGCCACCTTAGTATCCGCATGTGCAAACCTGTCTTGCACCCGTTGTATGCACTTGTTGATTCTATCACACCCGATCATCACGAGATGCTTCGAAACGACAAGTCTTGGCAACGGTGCTACTAAGGATGAACACTTTATTATCTTGAGATTTTAGTGAGGGATCATCTTATAATGCTACCGTCGCGATCTAAGCAAAATAAGATGCATAAAAGGATTAACATCACATGCAGTTCATATGTGATATGATATGGCCCTTTTTGTCTTGCGCCTTTGATCTTCATCTTCAAAGCACGGACATGATCTCCATCATCTTCGGGCATGATCTCCATCATCATCGGCGTAGCGTCAAGGTCAATGGCGCCGTCTTCATGATTGTCCTCCATGTAGCAACTATTACAACTACTTTGAAATACTACTCAACATGAAATTTAAAGACAACCATAAGGCTCCTGCCGGTTGCCACAATACAATAATGATCATCTCATACATATTCATCATCATATTATGGCCATATCACATCACCAAACTGCAAAAACAAGTTAGACGCTCTCTAATTTGGTTTGCATATTTTACGTGGTTTAGGGTTTTCGATATAGATCTAATCTACCTACGAACATGAACCACAACGTTGATACTAATGTTGTCAATAGAAGAGTAAATTGAATCTTTACTATAGTAGGAGAGACGAGACACCCGCAAAGCCTCTTATGCAATACAAGTTGCATGTCGAACGAGGAACAAGTCTCATGAACGCGGTCATGTAAAGTTAGTCCGAGCCGCTTCATCCCACTATGCCATAAAGATGCAAAGTACTCAACTAAAGATAACAAGAGCATCAACGCCCACAAACCATTGTGTTCTACTCGTGCAACCATCTATGCATAGACACGGCTCGATACCACTTGTAGGATAACGTTGCATAGAAAACAAAAATTTTCCTACCGCGAACACGCAATCCAAGCCAAGATGCAATCTAGAAGACGGTAGCAACGAGGGGGTATCGAGTCTCACCCTTGAAGAGATTCCAAAGCCTACAAGATGAGGCTCTTGTTGCTGCGGTAGACGATCACTTGCCGCTTGCAAAAGCGCGTAGAAGATCTTGATCACGATCGGTTCCGGCGCCACGAACGGGCAGCACCTCCGTACTCGGTCACACGTTCGGTTGTTGATGAAGACGACGTCCACCTCCCCGTTCCGGCGGGCAGCGGAAGTAGTAGCTCCTCTTGAATCCGACAGCACGACGGCGTGGTGTCGGTGGTGGTGGAGAAGTCCGGCGGAGCTTCGCTAAGCGTGCGGGAAGTAGAGGAGCGGGGCGGCTAGGGTTTGGGGAGAAGGGGGCGCCGGCCACTATGGGGTGCGGCCACCTTGGTGGTGTTTGAGGTGGCCGGCCCCCTCCCCCTTGGCCCTCATTATATAGGTGGAACCCCAAGAGTTGGTCTCCAAGTCTTCGAATAAGACCCGAACCAAAAACCTTCCATAGGAGGGGGAAACCTAGCCCAACTAGGACTCCCACCAAAAGGTGGGATTTCCACCTCCCATGTGGGGGGTGGCCGGCCCCCTAAGGGGGAGTCCACTTGGGACTCCTCCCCACCTAAGGCTGGCCGGCCATGGAGGTGGAGTCCCATGTGGACTCCACCTTCCTTGGTGGTTTCTTCCGGACTTTTCTAGAACCTTCTAGAACCTTCCATAGAACCTTCCGCGACATTTTATTCACATAAAATAACATCCTATATATGAATCTTATTCTCCGGACCATTCCGGAACTCCTCGTGATGTCCGGGATCACATCCGGGACTTCGAACAAATATTCCAACTCCATTCCATATTTCAAGAACTACCATTTCAACATCCAACTTTAAGTGTGTCACCCTACGGTTCGTGAACTATGCGGACATGGTTGAGTACTCACTCCGACCAATAACCAATAGCGGGATCTGGAGATCCATAATGGCTCCCACATATTCAACGATGACTTTAGTGATCGAATGAACCATTCACATACGATACCAATTTCTTTTGTCACGCGATATTTTACTTGTCCAGAGGTTTGATCTTCGGTATCACTCCATACCTTGTTCAACCTCGTTTCTCGACAAGTACTCTTTACTCGTACCGTGGTATGTGGTCTCTTATGAACTCATTCATATGCTTGCAAGACATTAGACGACATTCCACCGAGAGGGCCCGGAGTATATCTATCCAGTCATCGGGATGGACAAATCCCATTGTTGATCCATATGCCTCAACTCATACTTTCCGGATACTTAATCCCACCTTTATAGCCACCCATTTACGCAGTGGTGTTTGGTGTAATCAAAGTACCTTTCCGGTATAAGTGATTTACATGATCTCATGGTCATAAGGACTAGGTAACTATGAATTGAAAGCTTATAGCAAATAACTTAATGACGAGATCTTATGCTACGCTTAATTGGGTGTGTCCATTATATCATTCATACAATGACATAACCTTGTTATTAATAACATCCAATGTTCATGATTATGAAACTAATCATCCATTAATCAACAAGCTAGTTTAAGAGGCATACTAGGGACTTCTTGTTTGTCTACATATCACACATGTACTAATGTTTCGGTTAATACAATTATAGCATGATATATAAACATTTATCATAAACATAGAGATATAAATAATAACCACTTTATCATTGCCTCTAGGGCATATCTCCTTCAGTGTCCACTAGGGAAAGTATGATCCCTAGGCCTTGTTCCCAAATATCGAATCACCGTTTATTTACTGTTCTACCGCATGTTTGCTTGCTGCCATTTTTCTTTCAGATTGTTATTACCGCTCATATTCATCCATGTCACTTGCATTTTACTATCTCTTCACCGAATTAGTGCACATATACATCTGACAAGTGTATTAAGTGTGTTGGGGACACAAGAGACTTCTTGTATCTTAATTGCAGGGTTGCTTGAGAGGGATATCTCTGACCTCTACCTCCCTGAGTTCGATAAACCTTGGGTGATTCACTTAAGGGAAACTTCTGCTGCTGTTCTACAAACCTCTGCTCTTGGAGGCCCAACACTGTCTACAAGAATAGAAGCGTGCGTAGACATCAAGCTATTTTCTGGCACCGTTGCTGGGGAGGTAAGGTAAAAAGTATTCACATCCTCCGACTAGTAAGCTATTTCATAGCATTGTTGCCGGTGTGTGAATGCTCGAAGCTATTTCCTTTAGATCCTGCAATTATATCTTTTTGTTTCTTGTTTTTATTTTCACTAGTTAGGCTTAATGGAAACAACAAAAAATTAGAGATCTTTATGAACTTTATATTGAATTAGAACATGATGTGTTTGAAGAGAGAATTAAAAAACCCATGGAACTTTGTTTGCAAAATAGTTGTAGCAATGTTATTAGCATGAACTCTTTGAATACTATTATTGCTAATGCTATGGAAGAATTTATGCTTGGGGAAGCTGGTTGTGATATTTTTAGTCCCCTAAGTTTTGAGGAGAAAATTTTCTTTGATGATACTTTGCCTCCCATTTATGATGATTATAATAATAGTGGTATTTTGGTGCCACCTACTATGGAGGATAAAGTTTATTATGCCATGCCTGCAATTTATGATGATTACAATGATGGTTGTGGTAGTTTTACTCGCACTATTACTAATAAAATTGATTATGCTTATGTGGAGAGTAATGGTACTTTTATGCATGTGAATAAGAATGTTTTATGTGATAGTTATATTGTTGAGTTTGTTCATGATGCTACTGAAAGTTATTATGAGAGAGGAAAACATGGTTATATGCATCTTAATAATATTAAGTTTCCCCTCTTTATGTTGAGAATCTTGAAGTTGCGTTTGTGTTGCCTTTCTATGCTTATTGCATTATGCTTACATGACTTGTTTATTTACAAGATTCCTTTTCATAGGAAGTGGGTTAGACTTAAAAGTGTTTCATAATTGCTTTTGATGCTCTCGTTTGCTTCAACTCTTATTTCTTGCGAGTGCATCATTAAAATTACTGAGCCCATCTTAATGGCTATAAAGAAAGCACTTCTTGGGAGATAACCCATGTTTTTATTTTGCTACTGTTTTGTTGTGTCTTGGAAGTTGTTACTACTGTAGCAACCTCTCCTTATCTTTAATTTATTGCATTGTTGTGCCAAGTAAAATCTTTGATAGTAAAGTTGATACTAGATTTGGATTTCTGCGCAGGAACAGATTTTTAGATGTCACGAATTTGAGTAGATCTCTCTGTAGGAGACTCTAAAAATTCTGCCAAAATTCATGCGTGTTCCTCAGATATGTACGAAACTTTCATTCAATTTGAGCTTCTTCATCTGAGCATGTTAAGTGCGTCGAAAAAATTCGTCTTTCGGACTGTTCTGTTTTGACAGATTCTGCCTTTTATTTCACATTGCCTCTTTTACTGTGTTGAATGGATTTCTTTGTTCCATTAACTTTCAGTAGCTTTGGGTAATGTCCAGAAGTGTTAAGAATGATTTTGTCCTCTCTAAACATGTGAATTTTTGATTATGCACTAACCCTCTAATGAGATTGTTTTGAGTTTGGTGTGGAGGAAGTTTTCAAGGATCAAGAGAGGAGGATGATATAATGTGATCAAGAAGAGTGAAAAGTCTAAGCTTGGGGATGCCCCCGTGGTTCATCCCTGCATATTTCAAGAATACTCAAGCATCTAAGCTTGGGGATGCCCAAGGCATCCCCTTCTTCATCGACAACTTATCAAGTCACCTCTAGTGAAACTATATTTTTATTCCGTCACATCTTATGTGCTTTACTTGGAGCGTCTGTGTGCTTTTATTTTTGTTTGTGTTTGAATAAATTCGGATCCTAGCAATCCATGTGTGGGAGAGAGACACGCTCCGCTTTTTCATATGAACACTTGTGTTCTTCATTTTACTTTAATATTCATGGCTAAAGTTAAAAGCTGCTGCAATTATTGCTATTTGGTTGGAAACAGAAAATGCTTCATGTGGTAATTGGTATATTATCTTGAATAATTTGATACTTGCCAATTGTTTTGAGTTCTCAAGTAGATCATGTTTAAGCTCTTGCATCATGTAGTTTAAACCTATTAATGAAGAACTACCATAGAGCTTGTTGAAATTTGGTTTGCATGATTGGTCTCTCTAAAGTCTAGATATTTTTCTGGTAAAAGTGTTCGAACAACAAGAAGACAGTGTAGAGTCTTATAATGCTTGCAATATGTTCTTATGTAAGTTTTGCTGTACCGGTTCATACTTGTGTTTGCTTCAAACAAAACCTTGCTAGCCAAAGCCTTGTACTGAGAGGGAATGCTTCTCGTGCATCCAAAACCTTGAGCCAAAACTTATGCCATTTGTGTCCACCATATCTACCTACTATGTGTATTTTTCTGCCATTCCAAAGTAAATTGCTTGCGTGCTACCTTTAAAATTTCATTCCTTGTCTTTGCAATACATAGCTCATGGGAAAGTAGCCTAAAAAACTATTGTGGTGATGAATATGTCGCTTATGTATCTTATTTCTCATAAGTTGCTTGTTGAGCGGTAACCATGTTTCTGGGGATGCCATCAACCTCGTTACACCTTTGTTGAATATCATGTGAGTTGCTATGCATGTTCGTCTTGTCCGAAGTAAGGGTGATTTGTCATGATTAAATGGTTTGAGTATGCATATTGTTAGAGAAGAACATTGGGCCGCCAACCAAAGCCATGTATCATGGTGGAAGTTTCAGTTTGGACATTAATCCTCAATCTCTTATGAGTATATTATCTGTTGGTGAATGTTTAAGCATTAAAGAGGAGTCCATTATCTGTTTTCTATGTTGTCCCGGTATGGATGTCCTCAAGTTGAGATTTATCAAAAACGAGAAATCAAATGCGATCTATCTCCTTGGACCTTTGTACAGGTGACATAGAGGTACCCATTTGTGACACTTGGTTGAAACATATGTAATGCAATGATAATCCATGGAAATCTCAAGCTAACTAGGACAAGGTGCGGGCACTATTGGTATTCGATGCATGAGGCTTGCAACTTATAGGAGGTTTTATGCATAACACATATGAATTATTACTACCGTTGACAAAATTGTTTCCATGTCTTCAAAATAAAAAGCTCTAGCACATGAGTAATCCCTGCTTTCCTCTGCGAAGGGCCCTTTCTTTTACTTTATGTTGAGTCAGTTTACCTACTTCTTTCTATCTTAGAAGCAAACACTTGTGTCAACTGTGTGCATTGATTCTCACATACTTGCTTATTTGCATTCATCATATTACTCTGTATTGACAATTATCCATGAGATATACATGTTGAAGTTGAAAGCAATTGCTGAAACTTATATCTTCCTTTGTGTTGTTTCAAAACCTTCTATTAAGAATCTATTGCTTTATGAGTTAACTCTTATGCAAGTCTAGTTGATGCTTGTCTTGAAAGTACTATTCATGAAAAGTCTTTGCTATATGATTCAGTTGTTTAGTCATTATCTTTACCATTGCTTTGAATCACTTCATTCATCTCATATGCTTTACAATAGTATTGATCAAGATCATGTTGGTAGCATGTCACTTAAGAAATTATCCTTGTTATCGTTTACCTACTCGAGGGTGAGTAGGAACTAAGCTTGGGGATGCTTGATACGTCTCCAACGTATCTATAATTTCTTATGTTCCATGCTAGTTTTATGACAGTACCTACATGTTTTATTCATACTTTATATCGTTTTGATGCATTTTCTGGCACGAACCTATTAACAAGATGCCGAAGCGCCAGTTCCTGTTTTCTGCTGTTTTTGGTTTCAGAAATCCTACACAGGAAATATTCTCGGAATTGGACGAGACAAAGCCCACGGTCTTATTTTCCACGGAGGCTTCCAGAACACCGAAGAGGAGACGAAGAGGAGCCACGAGGCGGCCACACCCTAGGGGGGCGCGGCCCCACCCCTGGCCGCGCCGCCCTATGGGGTTGACCCCTCGGGACTCCACCGACATCGCCCATTCGCCTATATATTCTTCCATCTCCGAAAACCCTAAAGGACCCGACGATATTCCACGAAGAGTTCCGTAGCCGCCGCCATCGCGAAGACAAGTTTTGGGGGGACATAAGTCTCTGTTCCGGCACGCCGCCAGGACGGGGAAGTGCCCCCGGAAGTCATCTCCATCAACACCACTGCCATCTTCATCGTCGCTGCTGTCTCCCATGATGAGGAGGGAGTAGTTCTCCCCCGAGGCTAAGGGCTCTACCGGTAGCTATGTGGTTCATCTCTCTCTCCCATGGTGTGATCTTTATGTGATCATGAGCTTTGTATCACTATTAATCTATGTGCTACTCTAGTGATGTTATTAAAGTAGTCTATTCCTCCTCCATGATGTAAATGTGACGAGTGTGTGCATCATGTAGTACTTGGCGTAGGTTATGATTGTAATCTCTTGTAGATTATGAAGTTAACTATTACTATGATAGTATTGATGTGATCTATTCCCCCTTTCATAGCTATTGGTGACAGTGTGTATGCTATGTTAGTACTCGGTCTAAATTGCAACGGTCTATTATGCACTCTAGAGGTTACTTTAATATGAACTCTGGATTCACTCTCCACGGTGTGACGGTGACAGTGTGCGCGTCGTGTGTGATTCCTTTATGAAGTTGTGGAGCTTGTTTATTCCGGCTTGAGGGTGCTCTTGTAGCCCTACACAATGAATGGTGTTTGTTATCCAACAAGAGAGTGTTTGAAAGTAGCATTTATTTATTCAGTTATGTGATCATTGTTGAGAGTGTCCACTAGTGAAAGTATGATCCCTAGGCCTTGTTTCCAAATGTCGAATCACCGTTTATTTACTGTTCTACTGCATGTTTGGTTGCTGCCATTTTTATTTCAGATTGTTATTACCGCTCATATTCATCCATATCACTTGCATTTTACTATCTCTTCGCCGAACTAGTGCACCTATACATCTGACAAGTGTATTGGGTGTGTTGGGGACATAAGAGACTTCTTGTATCTTAATTGCAGGGTTGCTTGAGAGGGATATCTCTGACCTCTACCTCCCTGAGTTCGATAAACCTTGGGTGATTCACTTAAGGGAAACTTGCTGCTGTTCTACAAACCTCTGCTCTTGGAGGCCCAACACTGTCTACAGGAATAGAAGCGTGCGTAGACATAGGTGTACCGTTTAATTTGTTAGCGGATAGGTATGTTGCAGTAGTAAGGTGTATCTTAATTATCGCTTGAAGTTGAATTTGAAATGTTGCAATAATAATATGTCTCTCGTACATAGTAATGAGTCGCAGTAATAGTAGTCATACATGGTCCATACAAATAGTAGTCATATATGGTCCACACAAATAGTACTCATACACTAGATGAAGGAAATAGTAGTAGCAATATGTCTCACTGAGTGTCATCTCACTGACCATGGCCCCTCCCTCGACGCCTCGGTGGCGGTCCATCCTGAAAAGGTGATGGCGAGTACATACAGACAGGTGGCTGCCGCTATCGGGAGGAAGCATGTACCCCTGCTCGTGTTGAATATCCTGTGTAGGCTGTGTGGGATCTGGAGGTGGAGTCTGATGTTGACTGGCCATCCAATCTCGGTACATCTGCTGTGTTTCGTCCTGATCATGAGCACTGGACCAAAAGGATCGTGATCCAGACATAGATGACACATGTGCCTCACCTATGATTAGATATAAAAACCGTTAGTCACGAGGAAATTCATACATGGTGCACAATTAACATGGATAATGAGGAATTTCTTACCATGTGGCGAGCCCAGACAAAATCATGCCGGTCATCCACTATCATTGCCTCCGACAGATCCTGGTTCCAAGAAGAGGGGATCGGATCCTCCTCCTCGTTGTCATCTGAATTATCGGATCCATTAGATTGATCGGAGTCAACCTCATCATCCACTCCATCCTCGTCTTCCTCATCCATCATGTTTTGCATCTGCTCTTCTTCTTCATCCTCGCTATCAAGCTCGACACTTCCATCATGCCCACCAGTTGCATGGCTACTCTACCCGGATTGAAAACTGCTGCCTCCAGCATCATAACTTTGACTACTCTGGCCTGGATGAAACTCACCCTCGCCTTCCTGGGAATTCACCTCCTTCGCCTCGGGAAGCATTAAGGCGATGGGGTGAGTTCCCCTGCGCTCGCACGCTTCTAACCAGTGCACCCACTGAGAGGTCCGCTCAATCGGCTTCAACCGCCAGAAAATTTGGGTACTTGAGCTGCTCCACAAAGCATGCACACCAACAGTGTATGCTTCGGGATTAAGCCCGAAATTCACAGCCAACCACTCCTTCAACTGACTAACTCGCCATGTTTTTGGGTTTGACAAATGCAACTCCTCATACTGAAATTCGCTCAGATCAGCTCCCATCGGAGTTGTTCAGCCCGTGCCGTTACCCAAGTAAACAACGAATTTTACTCTATCTGACATATCTGCTCACCTATACAAATTACAAACTCGTCAAAAAAATCTAGCACCTACACTCATAATTAAATAAAAATACCAACGATGACCAACTACATATCTGTAACTAGTCCGGCAAGCTAACGGACACACCATGCATAATTATACCATCTAATATCACGGATTAGGGTTTACCCTTGAAGCATGCGAAACAGCTCCATTAGCAGGCTAGCTCCTCCGCCAAGCGACAACACCACCACCACGCAGCAGCAGCACCACCACCTCTACCACCACCACCACCACCACCAACACCTCCACTAAAACGCTCCCAAATCTAACCATCTATAGATCAGGTGATTCTACAACACTTGATGGTGAAATAACAGTAAAATGTTGGACAAATCGTAACTAAATGGGTGAAAACAAAGGTGGAGCTGAGAGGAAACTAGAGTGAGAGGAGCTGTTGTGAGGAAGAACTGAGGAAGAAGAAGGCAGCGACGCGCGCGGTCGATTTTATGCGGGCAATCGTGGGCTGGAGAAACCCGAAGCACCCGTGTCGGGGTCGAGGACGCCGATTCCTCCCCCTCGGGATACTGCGACATGACAAGTCTGCCGCTGGCAGGCCGGCCGGCTGACAGCCCTTTCCTCGGGATTCCGTCGCCCGATTAAAGCAATTCGGGTTCCGTGACTCCGACTCGGCGTGGCAGGGCTAGATTCGCCTCGTTTCGGGGTCGTCTGCCCCGATTTTTCAATTTCAGGTTCCACGAATCCGACGGTGTATTATTCGTGTAAAAGGTTAAAAACGAGTATTATTTCTAGAATTAATTAAAAAAAGAGTATTATTTTAAAAAAATCGCTGCTTCCTCCACTGAAAGAACATATTTCTGATTGTCAAAAGTAATCAGTTAAAAATTTCGCATGTACATTTCAGCAATCTATGTGCGTTCGTATAGTTTCGGGAAAAACAAATATTTTGGTCTATGTGAAAAGACAAAACATCTCTAAAAAAAGACTCTTATTTTTAGCACCAATTTTTGTCTATTTCATAGCCCAAACGACAAGTCGATTTTAATGGAAAAACTTTCTACGCACGCAGCTTGTGAAGATACGCGTGGATTTTTTTTTTGAAACTTTTCAATATTTAAAAATATATATAAAAATTTATTTCAAAATAAGGGAGCATATGTACCCAAGAGCTAAAACATCAGTCTCTGCATTCACAGATACCAAGGGTTAAAAAAGTGCATGGACAACGAGACACACTAGAAATAGCTAAATTTTGGACTTTAAGTTGGCTTAATTGTTTAATTATGATCCCCTGCCTCCATTGCTCCAGATTTATTGAAGCTAAGTCGCAAGAAAAAAATCACCGTGGCCAGTAGCTTTGCATGGCGGTTGCTGTTGTGGATATGCTAAATGGATGTATGCACAATAAAGTCGAATACCGACAAATCCGGATGACCCACGGATGGCGGTTGAGCCTATGGCCTAATTGGATGGCTTAGTTGTTGAATTGATCAAAATAGAGAGTTCAAGTTCGAGAGGGCTCTAGCCGGATCAGTACCGACATGGGTTAGCCGGATTCTTACTTGTACAACAAGATGTACCTAGTTTAGGATAGTGCTGACCTAGACTACTCCGTGTAAACCATGGACCCTGGTGCCTTTATAAGCTGAATCCTAGGTGCCCTTGAGGTAGAACCAATCATCTTATTGTAATCATGCACTTGTTTGCTCTTATAGTGAATTATAGCAGCCGGTATGGTCTCGCCGCTGTTGCAAGATCCGAAGCTGGATAACTCGTGTATCACCGTCCAGGTAGCTCCTGCCTTAGGCACACCTCTCTCTCCACACCATGGGATACTTTCTATGGTGTACTCGTCGATCACAAAACGACAGTTGCTAGATCAAAGGTCTCCATCGCATATGTTAAGACGATCAGCCTCGTTAGTGCTCGCTTCCTTATGGCTTCATCTGCAACACATTGGACTTACAAGCGAGTCTGACACCATCAGATGGAAGGGATGCTCAAGTGGGCTATATTCAGCCCCCTTGGCATGTTTATGAGATCAACTTTTTTAAACGGACAAAATAACAAGTTTTCCCCGCCTTTTTGTCAAAAAAAGGCCTTGCTAAACTGCCATGGCGTGGCGAGGTGTAGACCAAACAGGTCTTGATCATTTTCGTCAACAATTATACTAGCTGCTGACTTGCTGTGCGAAATTGACCGAGTACGCTGGAATCGCCTGGTGACAAACAAAAAATGTACACACGGCTGAAGTTTGTGAGTGGAGCAGATTTCCTCATACTAGTCAGCAAAGTCAAATATTTCAGTTGGATTACTTGTCCAAGTCGGAAAAATCTACACGGTTCTAAACCACACAATTTGTTCTTCGGAGGATCGTTCCAACGGAAGAGTCTCTGCTATACTAATCGTCACGTGTAGGTGTAGGGGTCTTTATATACCTCCTTTTCTATCATATAGTCGAAATCACCAAGGAAGCAAGAAGAACACAAACACGCAAGCGCGCTACCTGCAAAGTAGAGACATTGAGTTTTGCTAGTTTCTACTCGATAGACGTACAGGAACGATGGCCGGAGGTGGAGGAGACGATGTGAAGCTGCTGAGCTTTTGGGCGAGCCCGCCGGCCCTGCGAGTGCGCCTGGCGCTCAGCATCAAGGGCGTGAACCACGAGTACGTGGAGGAGGACCTCCGGAACAAGAGCGAGCTGCTCCTCCAGTCCAACCCCGTCCACAAGAAGGTCCCGGTGCTGATCCACGGCGGCAAGCCCGTCTGCGAGTCGCTGGTCATCGTCCAGTACATCGACGAGGCTTTCAGCGGCCCTGATCTCCTCCCGGCCGACCCCTACGAGCGCTCCGTGGCTCGGTTCTGGGCCGCCTTCGTCGACGACAAGGTACGTACATGCGTTCCGTTGTGTTCGTGTCCTTTGAGTTTTGGGACGACGACGATGGTCTGACCGGCACGGAAATATTTGTGGTGTGTGTGTAGTTCGCGAAGGCGATGTACCAGGCGTCATGGGGCAAGATGGACGAGGAGAAGGTGGAGGGGAAGAAGCAGGTGTTGGAGGCGGTGGAGACCCTGGAGGGAGCCCTGAGGGAGTGCTCCAAGGGGAAGAGCTTCTTCGGCGGCGACAGCCCCGGGTACGTGGACGTGGTGCTCGGCGGCATGCTCGCGTGGGTGCGTGCCGGGGAGGTGATGCTAAAAAATGGAAAACTTATCAGAAAATTAAGAAAAAAATCATGCACGTACCTGATCATGGCACGCACCAACGTGTAAAATGTCGTTGCAAAATGTCATCGTATGCGCCCTGGACAAAAATGACAAATTTCTGACAAGAAATGAGATCCAAAAATTTGAATCTCAGATCTAGAAATTTGTCATTTTTGCCAAGACGCATACGATGACATTCGCAGCAAAATTTCACAAGGTGGTGCGTGCCATGGTCAGGTACGTGCATGATTTTTTTCGAAATTTTTTGAAAAGTTTTGAAAAACAAAATTTGCTCCCCAAAAATCCGGGAGCAAATGCTCCCGGGAGCCAAGACGAATTTCCGCTACAAAAGTCTTAAATAAGTTGGTATTTCCGTTCACGTAATCACACTTATACATGCGTTGTTGTGCATTGATAGAGGAAACTCTAAACATGCCCTTGATTTTTCAATAAAAGAGAATATATTAATAGCACAAAAATAATAATTACACTTAGACTCTGCACCAACATGATATTTAAAGATATGAAGGGTGCACACAACCAAGAAAAAAGTAAGAAAGAGAGAAAAGAAAACAAAAGCCCCGTTGTAGTGTCGAACCACGGCAATAGTAGCACCCTAACCGCCACTGAAGACAACACCCAGAACATAAACGAGATTCTCCAAAACCAATGCCTCCAAGAATAAAACAATGCACGAGCGTTATCGTCGCCCGATCGAAGATCTTGGGTTTCACCCTCGAGAAAATCCGTGTTTCCAAAACAATGCCTTTCGCAAGGCGATTGCCAGGTACAACCATTGAATGCTAGATATTGGGTTTTCATCCTGAAAATCATAGCTCGGTACTCGAGGAGCACCACCAAGAATACAGTCCACTTGTGTTGTCACCCCCGCTTGCCAAGGCTGCTGATGCAAGTTGCCAAATATCGGACACAGAGGGAGAACATGTGTCGCATTGTCTTCATCGCAACCCGTACCCTCTCCACCATTACCAGCCTCCGATCGCAGCCACCATGAGTTGCCCGAATAATTGATAAATTTTCGAAATTCAATTTTTTTTTGAAAATTAATGATAATAGAATTAATAATAATAATAATAATGTATTTAAGATCTCCATCATCAATACATATGTAAGCAGCCCAAAGGTTTATAGTGGTGATTATTCTTCGCATGCGATCAGCAAGGAGCAAATTTAGCAAAAGTGAATGCCAAAAAGTCCAAGACATAATCATGACGAGGAAGAAGATTCTCAAGATGAAGATAAGAATGAAAGGCCATGTTTATAACAGGCCAAAGAAACGTGGAGCCTGCACAATTATTTCCTCCAACATACTCACATGAAGCTATAAAGAGGGGCTACAAAGGCTATGAAGCCTAGAAAAACCTACAATATAGAGGCATGATTTGCAAGAAGAAAGGAGAAGCAATAATAGAAGAGAAGGCCCCAGAATGCTGCTCTCTCTCTCGTCTATAAAACGGGACTCCAATCAATGAAGAAGGACACCAAGAAATCAGCAACTATAGCACACCAGCATTCGCAAAGAGCAGAGAGTTAGGCTAGCAACGCTCCGTGCAGTAGTACTAGTATAACCACCCTTCCTGTAATAAAGAGCTGCAATATCCAAGGCATTTGTAATATTGCAAAGGTAGGAAAGGTGATTTCCCTTCTTGTGTAAACCCGTCGGGAGTTCCCGAAAGGGAAACCCGTATGTAAATTATATCGTGGAAATGAAGTAGTTGTGTGTTTTCCCTTGATCTTTTTATATGTTTATATGGGTTGTTTTTTTATGCTAGGGATCCTATAGGAGAAACCTCTACATGTAGTTCTCTGTTAAGCCTTGTGTGTGGCGTTACAATGAGAACTGAAGTAGTAGAGAAGTGTTAAAAAAATACCAACCCATGTAAACATGATAAAAAGATCAAGGGAAAATACATAACTACTGCATTTCCACAATATAATTTACATACGGGTTTTCCTTTCGGGAACTCCCGACAGTTACACAGAGGAAATCACCTTCCTACCTTTGCAATATTACAACGCCATGGATATTGCAGCTCTTTATTACAGGAATGGTGGTTGTACTACTACTACTGCAGGGAGTGTTGCTAGCCTAACTCTCTGCTCTTTGCAAATGCTGGTGTGCTCTGGTTGTTGATTGCTTGGTGTCCTTGTTCGCTGCTTGAAGTCCCGTTTTATATACGAGAGAGAGCAGCATTCTGGTGCCTTCTCTTCTATTATTGTTTCTCCTTTCTTCTTGCAAATCATGCCTCTACATTGTAGGCCTTTCTAGGCTTTATAGCCTTTGTATCCCCTCTTTATAGCTTCATGTGAGCATGTTGGAGGAGACACTTTGCGGCATCCACGTTTCTTTGGCCTGTTATAAATGTAGCCTTTCATTCTTATCTTCATCTTGAGAATCTTCTTCTCGTCATGATATGTCTTGGACTTTGCCTTCACTTGCTAAATTTGCTCCTTGTTGATCGCATGCGAGAATTATCACCACTATAAACCTTTGGGCTGCTACATGTGTTTTGATGACCGAGATCTTAAATACATTATTATTATTATTCTTAATTCTATTATCATTAATTTTCAAAAAAAAATTGAATTTCGAAAATTTATCACATATTTGGGTATAGGTCCTCCACGCCCGAATAATTGATAGCAATATCAATTTAAATTTTGATTGGAATACTAATACACATAGATAATTTATTGTGTACAATTTGTCTGAATATCTTTAGTTTATATCTCTGTGTATAGGACCAGCCAAAATCTATCCAATCAGAATTTAAATTGATATTGCTATCAATTATTCAGGCGTGGAGGACCTATACCCGAATATTTGATAAATTTTTGAAATTCAATTTTTTTTGAAAATTAATGATAATAGAATTAATAATAATAATAATAATAATAATAATAATAATAATAATAATACTTGTGTATTTAAGATCTTCATCATCAAAACACATGTAAGCACCCCAAAAGTTTATAGTGGTGATAATTCTTTGCATGCGATCAGCAAGGAGCAAATTTAGCAAAAGTGAATGCCAAAAAGTCCAAGACATAATCATGACGAGGAAGAAGATTCTCAAGATGAAGATAAGAATGAAAGGCCATGTTTATAACAGGCCAAAGAAACGTGGAGCCTGCACAATTATTTCCTCCAACATGCTCACATGAAGCTATAAAGAGGGGCTACAAAGGCTATGAAGCCTAGAAAAACCTACAATATAGAGGCATGATTTGCAAGAAGAAAGGAGAAGCAATAATAGAAGAGAAGGCCCCATAATGCTGCTCTCTCTCTCGTCTATAAAACGGGACTCCAATCAGTGAAGAAGGACACCAAGAAATCAGCAACTATAGCACACCAGCATTCGCAAAGAGCAGAGAGTTAGGCTAGCAACGCTCCGTGCAGTAGTACTAGTATAACCACCCTTCCTGTAATAAAGAGCTGCAATATCCAAGGCATTTGTAATATTGCAAAGGTAGGAAGGTGATTTCCCTTCTTGTGTAA
The DNA here is from genome assembly GCF_022539505.1 of Lolium rigidum. Taxonomy (NCBI): domain Eukaryota; kingdom Viridiplantae; phylum Streptophyta; class Magnoliopsida; order Poales; family Poaceae; genus Lolium; species Lolium rigidum. Next base: position 99,751 of record NW_025899803.1, read on the forward strand.
ACCCGTCGGGAGTTCCCGAAAGGGAAACCCGTATGTAAATTATATCGTGGAAATGAAGTAGTTGTGTGTTTTCCCTTGATCTTTTTATATGTTTATATGGGTTGTTTTTTTATGCTAGGGATCCTATAGGAGAAATCTCTACATGTAGTTCTCTATTAAGCCTTGTGTGTGGCGTTACAATGAGAACTGAAGCAGTAGAGAAGTGTTAAAAAATACCAACCCATGTAAACATGATAAAAAGATCAAGGGAAAATACATAACTACTTCATTTCCACAATATAATTTACATACGGGTTTTCCTTTCGGGAACTCCCGACAGGTTTACACAAGAAGGGAAATCACCTTCCTACCTTTGCAATATTACAACGCCATGGATATTGCAGCTCTTTATTACAGGAATGGTGGTTGTACTACTACTACTGCAGGGAGTGTTGCTAGCCTAACTCTCTGCTCTTTGCAAATGCTGGTGTGCTCTGGTTGTTGATTGCTTGGTGTCCTTGTTCACTGCTTGGAGTCCCGTTTTATATACGAGAGAGAGAGCAGCATTCTTGTGCCTTCTCTTCTATTATTGTTTCTCCTTTCTTCTTGCAAATCATGCCTCTACATTGTAGGCCTTTCTAGGCTTTATAGCCTTTGTATCCCCTCTTTATAGCTTCATGTGAGCATGTTGGAGGAGACACTTGTGCAGCATCCACGTTTCTTTGGCCTGTTATAAACGTAGCCTTTCATTCTTATCTTCATCTTGAGAATCTTCTTCCTCGTCATGATTATGTCTTGGACTTTTTGGCCTTCACTTTTGCTAAATTTGCTCCTTGTTGATCGCATGCGAAGAATTATCACCACTATAAACCTTTGGGCTGCTTACATGTGTTTTGATGACCGAGATCTTAAATACATTATTATTATTATTCTTAATTCTATTATCATTAATTTTCAAAAAAAAATTGAATTTCGAAAATTTATCACATATTTGGGTATAGGTCCTCCACGCCCGAATAATTGATAGCAATATCAATTGAAATTTTGATTGGAATACTAATACACATAGATGATTTATTGTGTACAATTTGTCTGAATATCTTTAGTTTATATCTCTGTGTATAGGGACCAGCCAAAATCCATCCAATCAGAATTTAAATTGATATTGCTATCAATTATTCAGGCGTGGAGGACCTATACCCGAATATTTGATAAATTTTTGAAATTCAATTTTTTTTGAAAATTAATGATAATAGAATTAATAATAATAATAATACTAGTGTATTTAAGATCTTCATCATCAAAACACATGTAAGCACCCCAAAAGTTTATAGTGGTGATAATTCTTTGCATGCGATCAGCAAGGAGGAAATTTAGCAAAAGTGAAGGCCAAAAAGTCCAAGACATAATCACGATGAGGAAGAAGATTCTCAAGATGAAGATAAAAATGAAAGGCCACATTTATAACAGGCCAACGAAACGTGGAGGCTGCACAATTGTCGCCTCCAACATGCTCACATGAAGCTATAAAGAGAGGCTACAAAGGCTATAAAGCCTAGAAATACCTAAAATATAGATGCATGATTTGCAAGAAGAAAGGAGAAGCAATAATAGAAGAGAAGGCACCAGAATGCTGCTCTCTCTCGTCTATAAAACGGGACTCCAAGAATCGAAGAAGGACACCAAGCAACCAGCAACCAGAGCACACCAGCATTTGCAAAGAGTAGAAAGTTAGGCTAGCAACGCTCCCTACAGTACCAGCAAGAGAGAGTGAGAGAGAGAGAGAGAGAGAGAGAGAGAGAGAGAGAGGCGGCAAGAAGTAACCATGATGATTTGGAACTGGAGACAATGATTTGCTCTTCCCTGTCCGCTCCTTGCTTCTTCTGTTGGAGATATGCCCAATAGGCAATAATAAAGTTGTTTATTGTTATATCATAGTGTTCATGATAAATGTTTACATACCATGATATAATTGTATTAACCGGAAATATTAATACTTGTGTGTTTTGTAAACATAAAGGAGTCCCTAGTAAGCCTCTTGTTAAACTAGCTTGTTGATTAATAGATGATCATGGTTTTCTGATCATTAACATTGGATGTTATTAATAACAAGATCATATCATTAGGTGAATGATGTGATGGACATACACCCATAGTAAGCGTAGCATAAGATCAAGTCATTAAGTTCATTGTGCTTCAAGCTTTAAAATACATAGTAACCTAATCCTTCGACCATGAGATCATGTTAATCACCTACACTGGATGGATGCTTTGATGACATCAAACACTACTTCATAAATGGGTAGTTATAAATGTGGCATTAAGTGTTAGAAAAGTATAGGGTTGAGGCATGTGGATCAAGAGTGGGATTTGTCCATCCAAATGACGGATAGATATACTCTGGGCCCTCTCAGTGGAATGACATCCCTTTAGCTTGCAAGCATGTGACTGGCTCACAGGGGATATCATATCACGGTACGAGTAAAGAGTACTTATCGGTAACGAGGTTGAAGTAGGTATGGAGATACCCACGATCAAACTTCGGATAAGTAAATTATCGCGAGACAAGAGAATTGTTATTTTATGTAAATGGTTCTTTTGATCATGACGTCATCGTTGAATATGTGGGAGCTATTATGGATCTCCAGGTCCCACTATTAATTATTGATCGAGGGGAGTCTCAATCATGTCCTCATAGTTCTCGAACCGTAGGGTGACACACTTAAGGTTTGATGTCGTTTTAAGCAGATATGGAATACAGAATGGAGTTCGAATGTTGTTCGGAGTCTCGAATAGGATCCAGGACATCACGAGGAGTTCCGTAATGGTCCAGAGAATAAGATTCATATATAGGAAGTCACATTCCAAGTTTGGGAATGGTTCGGTGCATTTATGGAAGGTTGTAGAAGATTCTAAAATAATCCGGAATAAATCACTATGGCAGGTAGAGTCCCGGAGGGACTCCACCAGCCCTAGCCAACCCACCAACTGGGAAGGTGGATTCCATGATGGACTCCACCTAGTTGGCCGGCCAAGAAGCAAGGAAAGGGAGCAATCCCACTTGACCTAGGTTTCCCCATTATGGCAATTTTTGGAGTTCGACTCCAAAGTGGTTTTGGGGGAATCCTAGGGGTTCCACCTATATAAAGAGGAGGAGAGGGGAGGGGGATGATGATGACCCACAAGTATAGAGGATCGCAACAGTCTTCGAGGGAAGTAAAACCCAATTTATTGATTCGACACAAGGGGAGACAAAGAATACTTGAAAGCCTTAACAGCGGAGTTGTCAATTCAGCTGCACCTAGAAACAGACTTGCTCGCAAGAGTTTATCGATAGTAACGAGTTTTATAGCGGTAGCAGTAGTAAAATAAC